>NC_138768.1:292453214-292528214 GCF_965119305.1 Pelophylax lessonae | reverse complement strand
CCCTAGATGTCCTCACTCCCAGTCTCGGTGTCAAGGTCTTACCTTGCCCTCCTGTTAGCATCCATTTTGGACATATGCAGACTGCTGCCTCTTATAATTGCATCATTACTTTCCTGTTGCCTGGGTGTCGCACAGTAATGATGCTGCACGCCTGACTATATCTATCACCTGATGGGTTGCAGTCCTTGCCCTTGCGTTTGTGCTCCAAGGTGCATCTCTGCTATTAGTCTTCTGTTCTCTGTGTTCCACCGTGTATGACCTGGCTTGGCTGATGACTCTCCTGGCTCTCGACCCCCCATTGGCAGATGACACCACATCAGCAGATTACCCCGCATCGGTAGACTACCCGCTTCTGAACTCGACCTTGGCTTAGATGACTATCTGCTTCTGGACTTGACCCCAGCTTGTTCCTGCTCTCACTTTCTTACCCTTGCTGTGCGTTTATTGTTACTCCAATAAACTGCTTTACTTTACCTGAATCCCTGTGTGGTCTGGTTTCCTGGCACCCTGACAGTATGCAAGGGCCATGAATCCTGACGATGCAGGTAATACTACACACCCCATGTGGGTTACCAGGCTCGATCAACAACGATTGACAGTCGGTCGAGATCCTCTCTTGGTCTCCACAGTGTGGCGCTGTTTGTATCCATGGGCCTTCTAAGGTAGTTTGTACCTCATCGGATTCAGTGTTGCCTACTGAATATCAGAGTATCAAGATGTATTTGACAAGGTGCGCGCTGGTACTCTATCTCCTCATCGTCCGTACAATTGTGCCATAGACTTGCAATCTGGTGCCATTCCCCCTCTTGGCACAGTTTATCCTCTTTCTATTACGGAGAATAAGGCCATGGAGGAGTATGTTGCGATTGCGCTTGTCCTGGGGCACATTCGCAAGTCCACTTCTCCAGCGGGTGCCAGTTTTTTCTTCGTAAAGAAAAAGGGGGGTAAGTTGAGGCCTTGAATTGATTATAGGGACCTCAGTCACATCACGGTGCAATTACGAGATTAGAGACAGAGAGCTCTTGGCCCTTATCCTGGCTCTCAAAGAGAGGAGACACTTGCTTGAAGGTTCTGTGGTTCCAGTTCTCATTCTCACCGATCATAAGAATCTGAAGTATCTCTCGGAGGCCAAGAGGCTCACACCCCATCAGGCCAGATGGGCCTTATTCTTGTTTCGTTTTAACTATGTGGTCTCCTATTTGCCCGGCTCCAAGAATGTTAAGGCTGATGCCTTGTCTCGCCAGTATTCTGAGTTGTCCAGGGAGGACTCCCTGCCGACTCCGGTCATACCTTTTGATAATATCCCAGCTGCCATCCACACCAACTTAGGGGAACCATGAGGGGTTGTGCATCAGACTGTTGCACACGTAACACAATTCCAAGATCGACAGTCATCCTGGTAAGAACCAGATGTCCTGAGCTATTTCCCATCAGTTCTGGTGGCCATCTCTCCACACTGATGTTGCTGCGTATGTGGCTGCTTGTTCGGTCTGTGCCCAGAACAAATCTCCTCTGCACCTTCCCTTGGGCCTACTGCATCCCATTCCCAATGGGGAATGTCCCTGGTCTCACCTGGATTTGGATTTTATTGTGGAACTTACCGTGTCTCGAAGTTACGTGGTTATCCTCATGGTTGTCGATCAGTTCTCCAAAATGTGCCACTGTGTTCTGTTTAAGAGGCTGCCTACCGCTCAGGAGCTGGCCTTGGTGTTTGCCAGGGAGGTCCTCTGTGTACAGGGTTTGCCTAAAGAGATTGTCTCGGACCATGGGAGCCAGTTTGTCTCTAGGTTCTGGCACGCTTTTTGCTCCCAGTTGGTTATTCGACTATCCTTCACCACAGCCTTCCATCCGCAGAAAAATGGTGCCGCTGAGCATTCCAACCAAGCTCTGGAGTAATTTTTTTGCTGCTATATCTCTGACCATCAGGACAAATGGGTTGATCTGCTACCCTGGGCTGAATTTGCCAGGAACTTTGCCTTCAACTCGTCTTCCGTAATGTCTCCAACCCGCTTTGTTGCCCGAGTTGTTCTTGCCACAAGACACCCGGGCTGTGGAGGATCATCTTCGTGACCTCTGTTCCTTTTGGGTGCAGATTTAAGGGTCCTTACAGGTCTCTGCACAGCATCAGAAGCCAAAGATAGACTGGAGACATTTATCTGCTCCTTCATACCAGGTCAGGGAGAGGGTGTGGTTGTAGACCCATAATCTCAACCTCAGGGTGCCCACTCCAAAACTGGCACCCTCTTTTGTTGGACCTTTTTGCATCCTCTGTAAGGTAAAACCGATGGCCTATGCCCTTGATCTTCCTCCTGGCATGCGCATCTCCAATGCCTTTCATGTGTTACTTTTGAAGCCACTGGTTTGCAATCGCTATACTTCTTCGCCGCCCTCGTCCCATTCCTGTGGGCAATCATGAGGAGTATGAGGTTAGCAGCATATTGGATTCTCATCTGTTCTGAGGTCAGGTTCAATACCTGGTGCAAGGGTGTGGAAGGGGTATGGTCCTGAGGAGCGCTCCTGGGTTCCCTCCACTGATGTTCATGCTCCTGCCCTTCTCTGGGCTTTCCACACTAGCTTTCCTCAGAAACTTTTTTTTGCTCCATGAAGAAGGGGCTGTTGAGGGGAGGGTACTGTCAAGATCTTACCTTGCCTTCCTGTTGGCAGCCATCTTGGACATGTGCAAACTCTGTTTGCATCATCATTTGCCTGCTGCCTGGGCATCGCTCAGTGATGATGCTGCACACCTGACTAAATATATCACCTGAGGGCTTGCAATCCTTGCCCTTGTGTTTGTGCTCCTGGGTGCATCACTGCTAGCAGTCTTCTGTTCTCCGTGTTTCTCCATGCATGACCTGGCTTGGGTGACGATTTTCCTGGCTCTAGACCCCACATCGGCAGACAAACCCGCATTGGCAGACGATCCTATATCGGCAGACTACCCACTACTGGACTCGACCACGGCTTGGAGGACTACCCGCTTCTAGACTCAATCCTGGCTTGGATGACTACCCGCTTCTGTTCCTGATTTCGCTCCTCACTTTTGCTGTGCGTTTATTGTTGTTGCCCTAATAAACTGCTTTATTTTACATCCTGACAAATACAAACGGGTATTATATCTCCAAAGGACCCAACAAGAGTCCTGGTGTAATTGTGCACATACACCCAGGTAAAATTAGTTATTAATAAAAATACCTCCAGATGAATGTTGCTGCAAAGTTCAGTTACTGGGACCCCTGAGGATTATCGTGATGTGGCATTCATGTTTGTGCCAGAAACTTTACAAGATCAGCGGTGATGGGGATATCCTCCAACTGTTGTCCAACCAGCCTGAAACACGACTTTTTACACACAGAAACTGTGATGTGGCACTGGAAATCAAAGTCAGCCTAAATATTCTCCCTCCCTAGTAGTTTCTAATTTGACATGCAACAGGACCTCTAACAACCAGAAGGGGCCATCAGATGCCGAACCTGGCCCTAGCCCAGGAGTTCCCAAACTGTGGGTCGGGACCCACTGGTGGGTCGCGAGCTGCATTTGAGTGGGTCGCGAAGATCACTGAGAACGGGCCTGCTTAAATTGTGCTGTGCGAGCCCACACAAATTACAGAGAGCCAGAGCAGTCAGATTGTGATGGATTCAGGACCCCGCCCATACAGTTTACGGAGGCTGGTCTGCATTTCCCACGAGGAGGATACTTGCATCAGTGAGTACGTATGTTGGCTGTTATGTAGGATATGTTCATGGGGTGCAGAGCCAGCTCCTCGGTCCTGCTGGCGGCAGCGGTGGTGGCTAGACTGGCGGCGGGATTCTCTCAGCTATAGCGGACAGAGACAGCAGCCTTGGTGTCATAGGAGGACCAGGTGGCCTGGCGGTGTCAGGAGTTCATGGCAGCTTCTGTGACCCCAGTAGAGGATCTGAAGGAGAAGAGCCAGGACACTAAGACCAGCATAGAGCTCCCCATCATGGAGACTCTAGGTGAGGTGTGCTGGGCCCTGGAGAGGGCAAACAGGGGCTTCACCTTCACTGTGGAGAGCTGGGAGAGGAAGGAGGGTGAGTGCCATATAGCCTTATATTTATTTAAAAATTAAGTGTATTCAAAAATAAATTGATTGATATTTTTTAATTTAACATCCCCCTCCCTTTAAAATATGCATTATTATTAATAATATTTGCATTTATATAGCGCCAACAAATTCCGTAGCGCTTTACAATATTCAATTACAGTGGGTCCCGAAAAATAACTGTATTCAGAAGTGGTTCTCGACCCAAAAAAGTTTGGGAAGCCCTGCTCTAGCCTATGCGGGTTTATCGAGCCCCATGCTAAAACTACCTAATGATTAGCAGAGCATAAGAGACAGGGTTAACTAAAATAATGGGTGCTGCATATAAACTCTTGCAATAAATAAAATATAGATAAACTGCAGTAAAAAAAATATAACCCAGAAGAACCACAACCAACATTTTTAGTCAAATAACACAATTTATGTTCAACAGGCTTTATAAAGACATGATCTAATTATCTTGTTGTCAGGCTACCAATCTCTTCTGAGTACAATTTGTTTGTGATATTTATGTAGAATGATCTGTTGGGAGGAACAGTGATATTTACAAGCAGTTATTCAACAGTACTACTTCTCAAGGTTGCAGTGTGCTCTGATGTTAGAGACTTTTGTTTATGTTCAAGGTTGCTTGTATTTTTCCAGCTAGAACATGTACTTAGTGGCTTGCTGAAGGCTTTAATAAAACTCTCATACAGTACATCTTTCTCTAGCGCATTGACATTGACACAAACAGTGCAGACAAAGTTCACAAAGACAGCATCACAGCTGAAAAACTATGTCTGAAAATAATAATTTTACTGATGTGTAAATGTTTTCAGGTGGGAATGTTATCAAAGGGCTAAACTACGGGGGCATGTTCACCTCCTGCTCTGAACAGTTTAACCATTTGCTGGCATTCACTGGATTCCCAGCACTGATACCTACCAAAAGTAGTAAAACCCTTGGATGGTTTAGAAAAAAATCATACATGTAATTTAGCCTTTGAATAGGATGATAGGATGCAAAAATTGGACCGTTTGTTGTATGAGAAGTTTAACTTTATAATGCAGACCCATTCTGTATTTGTCTGAAAAGAGGAAAGGTTGTTTTGTGAGGTTGGAAACCTCTATAAATGATATAAAGCATTTCTTACACCAAAATGCTTGCCCCATAGGATAGCCTAAAAGGCTTCCCTTTTTCCCTTCCCACACATTGCATTAGGCTAACAAATAAGATGAAGCTGTTTATGGCCACCATTATCTTAACACAAACCTAGCCCTTAACCCCACATAGACCCTAAATCCAATCACAAACCTGAACGCAACTCTTAAGTCTAATCTTTATAGCCCAAATTAAGTCTCAAATTGCTTTAACCTCCTTATAGTCCTTTACCCCGTAGGGAGATAAAAATAAAAGTTATTTTTACAAGTGTTACCTTAAGAAATAAAAAAATATATATTTTATTTGAAAGGCATTGCATGGTAAACTAGCACACAGTGTGCTATATTTCTCTTATAAGTTAATATGTAATTTTCTCTTTCCAGGTGCAGATACTATTCCAGCCTTCGCCTTCCTCTTATGTATTCTCATCCTTACAGCCAGATAACAGTGGAAACAGAGTTTGACAATCCAATTTATGAGACTGGGGTATGTAGCTTTCATCCATGCGATTCATTTATTAATTAGCATTGTCAAGATAAGTCAGTGAACGAATGCTAAGATTTTGAACTCTGACACAAAAGCTGAGAACATGAGATAAAACTGAAAATATATTCAAGAATGTTCAAATATTTAAAAACCTCTGCAGTTTGGGGACTTCTGTGCTATTACCAATACCACTGCAATCTAACTTAACTGTACACTGGGGCGGTCTCCTTTGTCATTGCCCCTGTTAACCCCAAAAATGCAAAATTGTAAACCCACACAAATTTAAAGTATATTTATAACAATAAAATTAAAAACAAGATCATAATATTATAAATGTTTCCTTTATTCAGTGTTTAGTTGTTTATGAACAATTGTGGTGTCATCTCAAAAGGCCCAGCGTGACTACTTGGGCACAATAGACAGGACCAACTTTTGGTCCCCCAGTGCATGTGGATCCCCTCTCCTGTAGAGAGCTCCTCAATTTTCAGTTCAGCCATCGCGCTTGCCACCTAAGGCTTTAGGAGAATTTGAGCCGGTTGCAGTTCTGAGATTTTACTAGAACTTGTTAGAAGTCATATAGAACAGTTCAACAGTTAATAGGATAGACAGGCTTCATTGCAAATCAGCACATGGTCCTTCAGCACATCATTGTACTCTAGCAAGACACTTCCTCCATTCCTCCTACTGCTCCCAGGGGCAGTACCACCCCTTGAGGTATTCCCCTGGGGAGTACCTCTTGCTAGAAGGGTCACATGTTAGCGGCTAAGCCACAGGAGATTCCCAGGGGTCACAGAGCCAAAGGCTGCACCTTCTTCTTACTCTACACCTGAACTTTCCTAGAGTTTCCACTCAAACATACTGTATATATACAGTATATATATATATAATTGGCACTCCTGAACTATATATATATATATATATATATATATATATATATATTGTAACAGGAAGTCAGCTAAATCTGGGAATGTAGTCACAGGAAGGAAATACATTTCCACCTGATTTAGAAAGTTCACTGATACTATAGGGTGTTGGCTACAGAGCTAGCCAGCAGGAAGTTGAAAGGCCTTCACCTGTTCAGAATGAGGGAGTTAAGGCTCTATAATTTGTTCAGAGAAATTCCTATTGTTTGCTGCCTCCAGAAGCTGCATCCTGAAGCCATGTGGGCTGGGAGCAGGAGGACAGTCAGCGTGTGCCTCCCGACAGGATGTGTGGGCCTGGGAGAAGACCCCCCGGAGTGATGTGTGCCCGGGACGGTAACCAAGGGTGAAATCGTCTCAAAGGTGAGAAGACGAACTGTTGATGTGAAAGAAACAAAAGGACTGTGTTGCCCTGTGAAGCTATTATAAAAGGACTATTGAGTGTCCGCTGGAGGACAAGGAAGTCTGCCCGACGGTAGGTTGGAGACAGACACTTAGGCAGGTTCCAGTTGTGAGAAGGTAGCCGCCCACAGAGGCAAGGATTTATTTTCTGTTTTATTTTATTTTGGATGTTTTGCTGCATACATGCACTGGTATGAAGAAATTGGAAGAATAAACCATAAACCTGTTGTTTGCAAGCACTTTTGGGCTATTTCTCTGTGAAAACGCACCCCCAAAGGGGTCATCCACGCCTACCACCGAGCTAATCCCTTACATATGGTGGAGGTATGCAGTGGGCATAAGCAGAGATCCCTGCAAGGAAGTGCAAATGTTTGATGAACTTTATCTGGTGCATGAGATTGCACAATCTATGTGTGCAGGAGAGAAGATCCTGACAGAAAAAAAAAAAAAGTGTTTTAAAGAGACAGCGGTCTCAAAATTATTTGATGAACTTTGTTGTGTCTGGTGCAAGTGACTGCACAAACTGTGTGCGCAGGAAAAGAGATCCTGCAAGAGAGAGAAAAAACTACATGTGTTAAAGAGACAGTGGTCTGAAAATTTTTTTGCTGGACTGTGAAAAATTTGTTTGTGGAGTTATTGAAGATGGGGCGTTCAAAACGCCTGAAGAATGCAAAGATAGATGAAATGAGAGACCGGATTCTATGGATGGAGGGGATGTTACCGTCTGAACCAGCCCCATCCATGCCTAAAGAGAGTCTACTAAAGAGGAAGGTTGTTGTCCCTAGCAACACTGATGAAACCGCTATGGAGACGCAGTGTGCTCAGATGAAAAGTAAACTCAAAATGGAGGAGATGTTGAAACATCTGATTATATCAAATGCAGCTCAACAGCAAGCAAATGCAGCTCAACAGCAGGCAAATGCGGATTTTCAGCAGAGCTTTGCAGCTCAACAAAAGGCTCATCAAGAGAGCATGGCAGGCTGGAAACAGAGACGCCAGCAGCCAATGGAGGCCATCGGTTTGGAGGAAACCGAGTATGTGTGCAGGCCTGAGTTGGATGCCTTGCAACGGAAAATGGAAGAAAAGGAACAAGCCTTGGAATTGCTTAAAATGGAGCATAGAAACTTGCAGGAAATGAATGAACTACTCAAGTCTCATGTGTTACAGTGGGAAGAATCCACTGCTCTTCTTTTGGTCGAGTTGCAAAAACGCAGAGAGACTATAATGGAGAAAGATACCATCCTCATGGAAAAGGAAAGTGAAATTCAGACTTTGCAGAAGCAAAGTATGGCTGATATGTTGGAGTTGCGTAATCAGCTGGAAAAAAGTCTTCAGTGTTTGGAAGTTACAAAAATAGACCTGCAGGAGTCGCAGGAACAGAATGTCGCTCTGAAAGCGACATTGTCTCTCAGCGACAAAGAGAAAAGTGAAAGAGAGGCTAAATTACTGAGTACTGTGTATGAGCTCACTACTTTGAGCAATGTGGTAGATGAATGGCGTGCGGACTGTGAAAGTTGGAAAGATGAAGCCCAACGTGTCCAGCAGCAGTTAAAGGAGAAAGAAGCCTGTGTGGCAGAATTACATTCTTATTCCCAGATGCTAGCCAGTGAGGTGAAAGCTCTTATGCAGGGAAAAGGAGATTCTGAACACAAGAGAAAAAAAGTAGAGGCACAGCTGCAGGAATCGCAAGTCAAGGTGTCAGAAGGTGACCGAGTGTGTGCTAAGCTGTCAGAGAAGGCAACCCGATTGCAGGTTGAGTTGGACAATGTTACAAATCAGCTTTCTCAAGCAGACAGAAAATCTAGAGAAATTGCGGAAGATTTTTCTATCTTGGAATCGCAGCTGCAAGACACGCAGGAACTCTTACAGGAAGAGAGGTGTCAAAGGCTGAGTTTTAGCACAAAGCTCAAACAAATGGAAGATGAGAAAAATGACTTCCTGGAACAATTAAAAGAGGAGGAGGAAGCAAAGAAAAACCTATCAGAGCAAGTCGCAACATTGCAAGCTCAGATAGCAGATATGAAAAAACGCATGGAAGAAAGCGTTGGTTCATTAGAGTGTGTTGAAGATGTGAAAAAGAAGCTTGATCAGATGCTTGGTGAGGAGAAGACTGTGTCTGCAAAATATGCAGAAGAACGCGACCGTGCAAAAACGGAGGCGCGTGATAACGAGAGCAAAGCCCTGTTCTTGGCTCGCTCTTTGGAGGAAGCTCTAGAGTGTAAGGCTGAACTAGAAAGTGTTAACAAACAGCTGCGTACAAAAATGGAAGAATTGGTCAGCTCCAAGGATGATGTTGTGAAAAGCGTTCAGGAGCTAGAAGAGTCTAAGCGAGTCTTAGAACAGCAAGTAGAAGAGATGAAGATTCCGTTGCAGGAACTGGAAGAGGAATTCCAGGCAACAGAGGATCTGTCCCAAAGAGGGGATAGTGTGCCTGATGCAGTTTTTAAAAGGATCAGTGTTTTGGGGTCTGTCCTGAGTGAGCCTCAGAAATGTGATGACATGTGGCTTGAATCACCCCTTTGGAATAAACCGTTCCTTCAAAAACTTCAAGCATTGGAAAATGTATCATTAGAACTTCAGCAAACAAAGGAGCTGAGTAAGAAATGTGATGATTTCTCAGTTCAGGCTGAAAACCTAGTGGGGAAAACTAAGGCTGTTGGTGAAAACGTGAAGCAAATGAATAAGTGCCTTTCAGGGAGTGTTTCCAAAATGGAACTGGTGAAAGACGGGTGGCAGAAGTTTGATCGTGATCTTGAGATGCATTCCATGTGGAATTCAGATAGAGAAAAAAAACTAGGTGACCTTGAGCGGTCAAATAGTTCAGCAGAAAGTGCATTGAAGAAACCTGTAAAAGAATGTGTTGCAGTTCCATGCTTCTTCACTGATGCAGAGAGGAGGTCTATAATGGATACCACCCAGATCGCTGGGTTCAACTGTGTTGTTGCCTTTAACCCCTATGTTGGTGTAAGGAAAGTTGATGATGTTCTGGTTGACTACTTCTGTGAAGAGTTTGGCAAGAAATATAAACTGAATATCAAATCAAATAGTAGGCCTTTACTGCGACTCGCTCAGGAGGGCGAAAAGTTTAAGAAGTTGATGAGTGCAAATGCTTCAAATCTGCCTATGAATATGAAATGTTTGGTGAATGATATTGATATCTCTGGGAAAAGGAACAGGGGTCACTTTGAAGAAATGTGTGACAGCCTGTTGTCTCAATTGGAAAATCCTCTGCACAGCATCTTAGAGCAAGCAAAGCTCAAGAAGGAAGATCATTCCCTTTTACAACAAAAAGTCAATGATTGTGTACAGCTGTATGGAGAGGCAACTCAAGTCACAGAGGGATGTCAAGAGTCCCTACTTGGAACAAAGCTTAGTGAAGCAAAGGTTCTCAAAGTTTTGTGGAAAACATTTATGGATTGCAGAGAGAGGCGTCTTAAGAATGTTGAAGACATTAAGACTAGCCCAATTGAGTTGCCTATGGATCACGGTCCTCCGTGGTGGATTGGACAGACGGTTATGAGGGACAAGCTGTCTGACATTTATGAGAAAGCTGTCAATGAAGATGACAGAAACGAGAAGGAGCGAAATGATGCCAAAAATGCAGTTGAAGAATGTGTATATGAGATGAGAGACAAACTGTGTGGCATTTATGAGAAATCCGTCAATGAAGATGACAAAACAGTTTCATCCGGAAGCTTGAGGATAATAGGAGGCTTATCAGTGAGTCAGCAGTGCTTGACACATGCGTGCCTGGAAATCTGTGTCCCAACCCTAGGGTTGAAACAAGAGGGGGGGGTATGTAACAGGAAGTCAGCTAAATCTGGGAATGTAGTCACAGGAAGGAAATACATTTCCACCTGATTTAGAAAGTTCACTGATACTATAGGGTGTTGGCTACAGAGCTAGCCAGCAGGAAGTTGAAAGGCCTTCACCTGTTCAGAATGAGGGAGTTAAGGCTCTATAATTTGTTCAGAGAAATTCCTATTGTTTGCTGCCTCCAGAAGCTGCATCCTGAAGCCATGTGGGCTGGGAGCAGGAGGACAGTCAGCGTGTGCCTCCCGACAGGATGTGTGGGCCTGGGAGAAGACCCCCCGGAGTGATGTGTGCCCGGGACGGTAACCAAGGGTGAAATCGTCTCAAAGGTGAGAAGACGAACTGTTGATGTGAAAGAAACAAAAGGACTGTGTTGCCCTGTGAAGCTATTATAAAAGGACTATTGAGTGTCCGCTGGAGGACAAGGAAGTCTGCCCGACGGTAGGTTGGAGACAGACACTTAGGCAGGTTCCAGTTGTGAGAAGGTAGCCGCCCACAGAGGCAAGGATTTATTTTCTGTTTTATTTTATTTTGGATGTTTTGCTGCATACATGCACTGGTATGAAGAAATTGGAAGAATAAACCATAAACCTGTTGTTTGCAAGCACTTTTGGGCTATTTCTCTGTGAAAACGCACCCCCAAAGGGGTCATCCACGCCTACCACCGAGCTAATCCCTTACAATATATATATATATATATATATATATATGTATATATATATATAGTTCAGGAGTGCCAATTAGGCCAGGGAATGCTTTACCGCCTTCCTAAAGCCTTGTTTTACATAAAGTTAATCAACTATTACTTCACAAAAATCCAATAATCCTCATAGGTCTTACAACTGCAAAATCAGCAATGTGGAGGGGTCATTCCATATTGGAGGCACCTCACTGTCTGCTGCCACCACCCATTTTCTAAGATCAGAAGAAATATGTTTAATCTCTCATAAAGTTGAAAATATTAGTAACTGGGAGATAGTTATTCCTTCTGAAAGTGTGCACAAGCTGATGTCCTAGCTTTGACCCAGCCATTGGAAATGGCTGGATCATATAATGAACAGCATACTTCAGAGGCGAGAACTCTTCTCATACCAGGTACCACCTTCAAAGGTGATCAACCAAACACAAAAAAGTCTATTCTACATCGTTCCTCTATAAATTAAAAAGCATGAAAATGAGCATTGTAATTTGTCTGAAGCGTGTGCAAAAACACAGCAGTTACAAAATATTCAGCAGATTCTCACCAGCACGAGTAACAAATGGCAGTATTTCTGTTTTTCTCCCTTACATTATTGCAAATAGTCAATATTTATGTTTATCATGTTCTGTATCATTTTTAATCATTTTTAGTTGTGTACATATTTACAGTATTTTCACTGCCCGGAATAATAAAAAAGAAAAAAAAGAAATAACAAACATATCATACCTGTTCTGTGCAATGGTTTTGCACAGAGCAGTCCCGATCCTCCTCTTCTGAGGTCCCCTGCTGGCACTTCTGGCTCCTCCCACTGCTGAGTGCCCATTTAACTAGCCGCTTGCTATGGGAGTACTCATGTGGGCTTAATCCTAAGCCGCATCGTGTGCATCTATTGACACACACAGTGCAGCTCGGCCACACCCCCCTAATCCCTTGTCACTGGATTTGATTGACAGCAGCAGAAGCCAGTGGTTCCTGTTGCTCTCACTTAGTCTAGTAAGGAGGGAGATAGAGAGAAGCACCACTGCTCTCAGGCACAGTGCTGGATCAAGATCGGGCTCAGGTAAGTTTTTTAGGGAGCGGGTGAGGCGCTGCATCTAAAAGGTTTTTTTACCTTAATGCAGAGAATGCATTAAATAAATAAAAAACCTCCATAAACGGAATGTTATACCGACAGTTAATCCAGAGGAAGCCAAGATAAACCGTTATATGCACATTCCAATTTGCTCCAACAGGGGAAAAAATGCATTTCTAATCTTCTAAGGCAATGAGTACCTTGATCAACTATCATTGGTGTTCTTACTTATAATTGTTAAAGTGGAGTTCCACTAGTTTTTGTGTTTATTTAAAAAAGTTTATTCAAAAAGTGTAGCTGCTGACTTTTAATAAACACACACTCACCTGTCCCATGATCCAGCGATGTGGCTGCCCGAAGCCTCACTCCTCTCCTTCTCCTCTTGGCGGGGCCGTCATCTCTAGTGAGGGTACCCGGGTGTGACAGCTTGTGGCTTCACAGCGGGGTGCGCACTGCGCATGCACGAGCCGCGCTGTGCGTCATGAATGGCCGGGCAATCTTCTGGGACCTATATACAGCAGCAGGTCGACAGGTTCTCGCAAATCGCCATACCTGTACGGGGGGGTTCGTGGGACGGATCCTGGGGGCGCGTGCCCACTCGCTGGCGGGGAAGGTGATCTACGGAGCCAGCCGGACACTCGCGATCGCTCCCCGTGAGAATCAATACAGAGCTCCTTTGTTCCACCTATTAAGGAACACAGGTCTCTGTGTTGATTTCACATGCCCCCCCCCCCCCAGTTAGAAAATAAACCCTAGGCTCACATTTAACCCTTTGATCGCCCCTGGGTTAACTACTTCCTTGCCAGTGTCATTGTTACAGTAACAGTGCATATTTTTAGCACTGATTACTGTAGTAATGTCACTGGTGCCCCAAAAGTGTCAAAAATGTCAGTTAGGGATCCGATCTGTCCGCCACAATGTCACAGTCCCTCTAAAAATAGCTGAATAACTATAGGCAAAACTTTTTTTTATTTTGGATAGAGGAAGGGAGGGTTAAAATCCCTGTCAGGTTTTTTTTCGCCATCTGTGTCTGATTGCTGAGGTTTCCCTTCACTTCCTGTCTCATAGCCAAACAGGAAGTGGGAGGAAATCCCTGCAAATTAGGGGAATTCCTTGGGGAACCCCAGGTCTCTAGAACTAATGTCCCCATTGGAAGATTTCCCGCTATTACTTTTCTGGGGACTCTATCCAAAACTAAAAGTTTTGCTTTTAGTTACACTTTGGCTGGAACTAGTTCTTGAAGTAGCCTGTTCCAGCTCCACAGCTCTTACTGTGAAGAAGCCTTTCCCCATGAAGAGAATTAAACTTCTTTTCTTCCAGATGCAAAGAGTTACACCTTGTCTTTTGCCCTGTGGTCATATGTGCCATAGACAGAAAAATATGTAATTGACAGCAACAGGAATATGTGTGTGTGTTTGTGTGTGCCCTTTAAAATTTTCAGAAGTTTGCAGGATTCACCTAGCTGCTAGAGTTCACCAGTTTGTATTTATCTATGTGTGTCCAGCTAGCTAGATTTTGGGTGAGTCACCCCTCTAGTGGTGGGTGGCAGTATTGCAAGTTATGATAATCGTTTTAGAGCTTTGTTTTACCCTGTGGGACCTTGTTACATGCTCTCAAAATGTAGATCACAAGCAACTTTACTGATGCTTACTGCACTACTGCACACGTTTCTCCCTCTATTGTCATCATCAAAAAACTCAGCTTGCTGTGCAGCAGTTCTGGAGTACATGCATGTAGACAAGAGGAGATTGCAAAAGATCAGCAATGCTGATATGCACCAAACATGAAAAAAAAATGTGAAAACAGTATTTTATATTTTAAAAATGGGAATTACATATCATAAATAGAGCTTTACCTAACTTAATAAAATCTAAATAAAGAGGAGCTTCAGCCCCCCCCCCACCAAAAAATTTAAAGTCAGGAGCTAAAAATACTGCAGAAGCTGACTTTTAATATGAGGACGCTTACCTGTCCAGGGATCCCACAATGTTGGCACCCCAACCGATTTTTCAATTGGCTCTAGGGTGCTGCCGCCACTATTCCTTGTAAGGGAAACCAGCAGTGAAGCTTCACAGCCGGTTCCCTACTGTGCATGCGTGAAACATCCTGCGTTTTGTGAATGGCCCCGCAGCAGGGAAAGGAGGAGGTGGGCCGATCTTTCAGGGGACCCGGAAGTGGGGAGCTTGTCAAAAACAGGTACCGATTCCCCCCTCCCCATCGAAAGGTGCCAATTGTGGCAGCGGCGGAAGCAAACATGCGGAGCTTCCCCTTTTGGGTGGGGCTCCGCTTTAGGGCTTATGTTAAATACATTTGTAAAAGTCAACCAACTATTAAAATATTTTGGCAAAAAATATTTCCCTCTTCTGGGAAGCCAAAACAAGCACAGCACAAGGCAAGGGTGCCCCTACAAAGTATGAGAGGTTGTAGAATAATAGTGTACATGTAAAAAGGATTCCACGCTATGGTCAGTAACTGGCTCCAGCCTCCCTCAAATATAAAAATATATACAAATATGAACAACGAATGTGAGAGAAATAGGTGGCGCTGCCTAGGGAGCGATGATTTGGTCTGGTGAACTACAACCGGAAAAAAATAGATGTAAAAAAAGGGGATGTGTAGTTATGAAAGTGTCATACGTGATAGTTTGCTACATAAATAAATAAGTGTACCTCATATAAATAAATAAATAATAGATGATTGATATTTATATTATTCAAAGTGACATATGCTGAGGGGTGAAAATTGGTTGGTGACCACTGTGAAGGACAATATCATACACCCTAATCATAAATTGATAAAAAAAAAAGTGATTAAACATGTACATATAAATAAATATTAAATAAAAAAAAATGAATTCAATCAATAAAAATCCTCCATTAACAATACTCCAGAAAGTGACTAGGTGCTAAAAAGTGATAGGTTCTGTGGACCATTGCACAGAAAATATTTCTTAGTGATATACCCAAAAACAATAACGTGATAAAGTGCTGCAATATATGAATAAATAAAATGAGTCACTCTTTGAAAATGAATAAATATATAGTTCATAGAGATGCCAGTCCCAGGCAAAACTTGAAGGTGGATGGTTAAAATAAAAGTGCTTGTGCTCCCCACTCTCCCAGGACCACACTCACCAGAATGAAAAACCCCTACAGGGGTGTCCCGTCCCAATCACTGGATGGACCTGGTTGGTACAGGTATGCCTGAGGTCCCTACAGGAATATCTCATCCCAATCTCTAGATGGGTATGGCTGGTTCTCAAACTTAGCCTCATAGGCCACGCATGCCTGTCCAATTTAGCAGTCACCAGGTGAATAAAGATGGAGAGACCACATAGTGTGAATCCACATAAATAATTTTATTGAAGAAATAAAGTATTTTACTCACATATGCACATATACAACAAGTGAGGTAGAAACGGCAATTCCAGAACACATATGCATTCCAAAGACCAGAAGCGAAAGTGACATAATGGCGCTCTACGCATTTTGTCGTTAAGAAGTCATCAGAAGCGCAAGCTATCCCTCTCACATTCTTTGTTCAATAGTGTACATGTGTGGGCTTTTTCCATGTAATTAATGTACAGTTAAAACGGGACACTTCAGTGTTGATTTTGGCACAGGCTGAAAGATAGCAAGCAGGGAGACTGAAGCAAGGTTCTCACCTTACCTTATGGAAGACTGCCCCTGTCTGTACCACAAATCCTGCATGGACCTAACTAACCACAATATATGTTTACATTTGAGCTTTGTGCGGAAGGAACTGGAAATGCAAGTGAAAGGCAAGATACGACACCAAGGGACAAAAAGGAGCAAAGACTTTAGATGCTTTTCCCATGTAGGTTGAGTCAGCATTGTCCAAGAAAATTACATCGTAATATGATGGCTTCTTGTCATAAACACTTGCAGAATTGCAGAAATACAGACTGATTTACAAGTCTTGGAGCACCATAAATAACATGTCACAAAACACATTGTAGTGCTAATCTTGCCTATTTACTGCTGTGTGTCAGCACTGTCAAAGTAAATCACAATAAATCATTACTATGTTGTCATATTACGATGCAACATCAGCACACACATTTCTTGAATTACAGATAGGGATGAAGACAGAGTAGAATCATGCAGTGCTGTTAACAATGAACATATGCACCATTTTAAAATATGAATAAGGCCAGATTAAAATGTTTAAACCAATTATTGATCATTTTGAAATACTAACGGTTTTAAAAATAAGGAGCATTGATGGAAGCAATTTGATTTCCTTCATAATTACCCATGGGAATTGGTTGCTAGGGTAAACTGCCCTTTGTAGTCTGTTCTTCGTCTTTGGAACCTAAAGTCATAATAAAGCTTATTGATCATAGCTAATAAATAGGAATAGCTAAAAAAAAAATTAACTAGACCATGGAGGATCATGCAATTGTACCTGAAATATTTGAGACATAACGTTTTGATTGCCTTGGCTGCCATTTGCTTAGTTGAATACTGTTAAAATTAAAATCTGATGCTGCACTTAATATACAGTAGGGTATGGTTATCTGATTCTAAAATGTTTTTTTAAAAAAAAAGCATTGTGGATTGGATACCACAGGCAAATGAACAACCCGAAGAGTAACCTGATCCAACATCTTCAAACTCTATCAATCCATTCAACAGCTCTAAAATCCAACCATTAATAAATCTCTTTATCACTGTCCAGGACCCCTACAGAGAGATCTTTCCCCCTATCCTGGAACTACCATGACAAATGAAATCCATATTTTTTATGCACTTTGGCCAGTCTAAATTAATTCACCGTGTATTTACAGCAAGGATAGGCAAAACAAGAGAGGTAAAGGTGATAATCTACTCATGACTCCAAAGATCACTGGAGTTCAATTTGATTTATTTTTAAGAATATAAACTAGGAATGCCCCATTAAAATGTAGGAAGGTTTAAGGATTTCAGGATTCAGTAACAAGTAACACAGAGTTCAGGAGTAAATATTACGTAATGCAGAGTTCAGAATTCTAACAGGGACATGCAGTGAGGTCAGTGGCTGGTGATATTATTATAAATATTCATCTTCATCTTCAGCCAATTGGCTTACGCTTAAAAACCCGCACGTCAGAGCAAGGATAAGCAAACCAAGAGAGGTAAAGGTGCTAATCTACTCATGACTCCAAAGATCACTGGAGTTCAATTTGATTTCTTTTTTAAGAATATAAACTAGGAATGCCCCAATAAAATTTAGGAAGGTTTAAGGATTTCAGGATTCAGTAACAAGTAACAGAGAGTTCAGGAGTAAATATTACGTAATGCAGAGTTCAGAATTCTAACATGCAGTAAGGTCAGTGGCTGGTGATATTATTATGAACAGTGGCGTAGCGTGGGGGGTGCAGGGGGGGCCAGCCGCACCGGGCGCAACATCTGGGGGGGCGCATCCACAGTGTCACTCTGTCTGTCTGACTCTGACATACACAGTTCACACACTGTCTGTGGCTGCCTCCATCTTTAGGCTGGGCGATGTCCAGCGCGGCCGCCCTATGGATGAAAATGGCAGGTCGGGACGGGGCTGGACTGTGCCTCACCTGTCCATTGGTGTAGGGTGGGGTGGCGTTGCAAGCCAAGCTCCGCCTATGCCCCCTCTCCTCAATGCTCAGTCAGTTTAGCAGCGAGTGAGTCAGCAGCCTGGCGCTGTCACAGAGTGTTTTTTTTTTTTTAATCGCCTGATTAGAGCCAGAGGCTCTGATAGGCTTCAAAAAAGGGTGGACCCAGGGCGCAGAGCAGTGCGCCCCGAGCCCACCCATTATGTGAAAATAGCGAATGAAAATCCGCTATCGTCACACGGATCCTCCTCCTGGCCAATCAGGAAGCGGGTCCGAGACCCGCTTCCTGATTGGCCGAAAGGCGAACTCATGCCATTGGCCGAGGAGGAGACAGAAGGACTCGAGGAGACGCGGAGGACTCTTGAAGATGTGGGGAACTGAGGAGAAGACGCCGCTGCAGGTAAGTCTCTCTGCAATGAAAGGGGGCACGCTGGTCATTCTGCATTAAAAGGGGGCACGCTGGTCTCTCTGCATTGAAAGGGGGCACGCTGGTCTCTCTGCATTAAAAGGGGGCACGCTGGTCTCTCTGCATTGAAAGGGGGCACGCTGGTCTCTCTGCATTGAAAGGGGGCACGCTGGTCATTCAAACTTGTATTTAGATGCATTTTACTTTAATTACATCAGTATTTTCATTACAAACAATACATGTGCTTAGGGGGTAAGGGTTTCTTTAACTAATCTAGTGGAAGAGACTCGAGTGCTAAAATCCCGCGGGTTAGGGGGCGTAAATTACTTGCCTTGCCCCGGGTGCTGACAACCCACGCTACGCCACTGATTATGAATATTCATCTTCAGCCAACTGGCTTACGCTTAAAATCCCAGTGAATCAGATTCCCCCAGACAAATAAGCTTCTGGTGAAAGGAATCTATTAGACAGCACCTATCAGTGCCCCATCATAAGTGTCCCCTACAAGTGCTTATCATTGCCCATCAGTGCCACCCACCAGTGCCACCTATTAGTGCCCATCAGTGCCCATGAATGCAGCCTATTAGTGCCCTTCAGCGCCACCTACTAGCACCCTTTAGTGCTGCCAATCATTGCCCATCAGTGCCACCCATCAGTGCCACCCATCAGTGCCACCTATCAGTGCCGCCTTATCAGTGCCACCTTATCAGCGCCACCTTGTCAGTGCCCATCAGTGCCAACATATCAGTGCCCATCAGTGCAACCTATCAGTGCCCAACAGTGCAGCCTACTAGTGATTATCAGGGACAATCAGTGCCGCCTCATCAACGCACATCAATGAAGGAGAAAAATTACCTGCTTGCAAAATTTTATAACAAACTATAAAACTTTTTTTTGTTTTTTTAATTTTTAGTCTTTTTTTGTTTGTTCAGCAAAAAATAAAAACCCCAGTAGTGATATTAATACCACTAAAAGAAAGCTCTATTTGTTTGAAAAAAATGATAAAAATTTCATTTGGGTACAGTGTTGCATGACCGCGCAAATTGTCATTTAAAGTGCGACAGCGCTGAAAGCTGAAAATTGGCCAGGGCAGGAGGGGTGTTTAAGTGTCCAGTAGGCAAGTGGTTAAAAATGCATCTGAAAAATTGCTGTGCAAATACCGTGTGACATAAAAAGTTGCAATGACCACCATTTTATTCCCCAGGGTGTCTGCTAAAAATATGTATATAATGTTTGGTGGTTCTGAGTAATTTTCTAGCAAAAAAAATGATGAATTTTACATGTAGGAGAGAAGTGTCAGAATTGATCTGGGTGGTAAGTGGTTAATTACCATAAGTGAGTGAAAATTAAAATCAAACTCCGCTGATCGCTCAGTTCTCTGTCAATCACTGCTCTCTGCTCTGCCCCGCCCAGTGCTCACTGGTGTGCTGAACTGTGGAGGGGGCAGGAGTGGCTGACTCAGGCTCTCAGCAGCTCAGTGAGAGGCTGAGCCAGGTGACGGTCCAAGCCCTTGAGTGGATCCCAACCATATGGTCGCGATCTTTCCCCATCCTGGACCGACTCTATGAAAACGGATCACAGGAGTGCAGAATGAACTGGACTCCTGTGATCCACAGGATGAGTACAGCCAAATGAGCTTTGGCTGCACTTCTACTTTAAGACAAGGTAAGTTTAAAAAAATTGCAGGGGTTTTTTTTAGGGAGAAGCCAGGAGTTCAGTGATGAGCTGTAAGCTAGATATACTATACATTGGTAGACATTTACAATGCCATTTATGGTCTTTTCTGCTTTTTTTTCCAGGAGACACGAGAATATGAAGTTTCAATATAGACCTAGAGGTTTCCATATGAAGACAAGCACCAAGACACCTTTAATCAAGATGTCAGTTCTGGAACATGATAGAACTTTTCAGTGCTTAATCCAGAGACTATGTGGAATTGAATGAACCTTTTAGCCTTTTTAGTTGTATTTCCTTTTAACTCTTTCTTGAAGATTTCAATCTCTGTATTTATAACATTTGCATTTAACTAGATGTGGTTTAAGAGAAACAATCTGTTATGTTGCAGGGTATTTTACAAACCTATGTCAGAACAAACATAGTGAAACACTCCTTAATTAATTACTTTAGGTTAATTTAGAAAGAGCATTTTCAGTAGTCAATAATGTTGTTTCCTGCAGATGGTTTCCACTTTGAGAGTAGTCAATTATTAATAAACTAATTTATTATAATATAAATAAAAATCAATTAATAATAAGTCTCAGAGACAGACTGATTAAATAACAATCAGCAATGATGTTCAGTCAGGCACTGGAACTAGTCAGAAATGGAAGTTGGATTCTGTTTGGTCACTAAGGGTTAGTAGACACTGTTGCTTGATGCACTAGACATGTCCTAATGCACTCAAATTAAACAGAAGATACATAGCAAACATTGCTGGAGGATTAAAGCGAAGAGTTGTTGCCTGTATTTCCTATCATTGAATGCACTTTCATTTATTGCACATGAAAAGTGAGAGAATTAATTCATGTTTTGCAATGAGATAGGTGCAAATTTTACCAAATATTTATAAAATAAAAATTATACAACATATGTCTGTTAATGAAACAGCTGCTTCAAGGGACATTGTTACTTTGCCCTTTCAAGCAAAAGTGAATGTCTCCGAATAGTCCACCCCCAAAATAAGAAAGTATATTAAATGTTCTGCGCTCCCTCACTGCCTCTGCTGCTGCAGCAGTCCAGCAGTATTGGACCTTATCTGGGTGGTTTACACCACTGCCACCCCCTCCCCACCCCACATGTGACAGAGCTTGGGCTGGAGGGATGGATGCATGCACCCAATACCCAAATGTTCCACTCTGCTAGAGCAACAGAGTGAAGGCTGTGATGGTGTGGGGAGGTGAAGGAGTAAGAATTGGTGAGCAGAAGTTGCTGGGGGAGGCTATCAGCAGATACATTCACTTTTTGCTTAATAGTCAAGAAGGCAGTGCCCCTTCAGGATCAAGTTTCTAGGGACAATTATGATGACAATAAAGCGTATCTTAATCCAAAACAAAAATGTAATATATTTAAGCTTACTAGTGCTTAGATGTAGTTATGGAACCAGTTTTTAGGCTAACAGCATCTTCAGCAAGTACTGTACAGAAAATTCCTGTTAATCTTATCAAAAATATAACTTACTATGAGCCTAAAAGATATCAAAAACAATCTCATCTTTCTTTTGTAAATTGCTTGTCCCTTCAATCCTCCATAAAACAAAGGCAGACGTGTTTAACCTCCATCCTCGGTGAACCATGTCTCCTTCTATAGATACACTAGTGGAGTGTAACAGCCCAGGGTCAGGACGTGTGTTATTTTATGGATTACCAGGTGAAAATAAAATGTCTGGAAAAAAATAATGCAACCATCCATCTAAGGACTGGTAAGATGCAATATATTACATTTTTGAGGGGTTTAGTTATGCTTTAACTTAAAGCTGTGAGAAAAATAGCTAAATACAGTTTTGCCATTTTAGATCAATAATTACCAGGTGCTATTAACAGAAGAAAAATAATGCTCATAACTATTGAACTGACACAGTTTTGCCAATGGCTTAGAGAACTGTAATTTAAAAAGTTCTTGTGATGAATATTTGGTGCCAAAATGTTTTTTCTCTTGCCGGTTGAAAGGTCCGGAGGTGGCATAACTGACTTACTGGAGTTAAGTGTTCACTCACCGTTTCATTACAATCAGGATCATTTGAGTATATGACCATCACACAGTTTCAGTCTTTAATTTTTAGGTTTTTTACATTTACAAATGTGAAGGAAACAGAGTGAAAAGGAGAATGAAAGGGTTCAGTAGGAATTATCAGCAATTAGGTTAAAATATAAAGGATTCTGGATAGGAAACAACTACATTATACCAGCAGCAGACCTTTTTAACTTGAAATTGGTAGTTATTACCCATATAATGTTACAGGTAAGATCCTTGCACTTTAGAACTTACTAAATGTAAGGACAATATATTGTTCTGTTGCATTTAGAAATTTTGCCAAGAACTGAATGTTTGCTTTTTTATAGCTGTCCCAATTGACTTGCATAGTTATTCATTTTTAGATTTGTGATTCTGTTACCGGTGATTCAATAGCAAATATTTGTTGACCTAAAAAGAATAACATTGTGTTTTCACTAAAATGAGAGGGTTTAGAGATTATTAACTTTTTTATTTCAATTTGTGTCAATAAAAATTCCCAAAATTGTGAAGAGCATGTCCTTCACCTTACTACCAGTTTCTATTTTATTAATTATCTTAGAATTGCACACCTTTCATCGTGCTATAATCTAATTTACACCACACAGCCTATCAGGGCCTGCTCGGCCTATCCACATGTAACAAAATAAGTGCATAACTAGGTAACCTTGCATGCAAATATATTCTTACTTCAACAGCACCAATATCAAGGTTTACCTTAATAAAGTTCCCCCATCAATATCCTTCTTGGCTTACGTATACTGTTTGCCTGTCATGTGCAGGTAGAATGAACACAAAGGGGGAAAACAGTGACAGAATCTCAGTATGGTGGATTATTTTGAGAGTTTCAGAGGAAAAATGCAGTTCCTTTTGCAATGTCCCCTAGGCATGGTCCACCTGAGAAACATGGACAGAGCTCCATCAAACTTTAAAAAATTCTGCTTTTTAGGTTTATCTCTGCTGCAAGATCCGTGAATGACTCTACACCTGTTTTGAATTGATCTATTGCTACTTATAGATATCCATGACTTTGGAAGCAACCCTTCTAAAGGTCCCAGTGTTCCAAAATCACCCTAGATATAATAAAGCCAGGCAATGCTAATGTGTCCCTTAATGTAATGTCCATAATGTAATTTCAATGGGGGCTGCATGAAATAAACAACCTTGTGATGCCAGATACTTTAGCTCCAGATTCCGAAATATCCATCAAAACTTGTCTCACAAATTAAATTAAGTATGACCAGGGTTGAATTATTATGCTGAAGGCAACTGTCTGATTTTATCTAAGGGCAGCATGAGTCTAAGAAAATGCAAATACGTCTCTGTGTTACGTTTTAAAGTACTTTTACTGTACTACATGGACTTTGATACCTAACTAGCCCTTTGTTGATTCATAATATTGTACAAACAATTTATATGAAAAATACTGATAAAAAAGTCTAGAAATCTAGGTCACAGTCTAACAAAATTCTGCTATTATATTTATCATTTTGATATTGTACAATTTTGCTTTTTTGTGTAAAAGGTAGTCTTTGTACCTAAAAAAAGTATTCCATTTCAGACTTCATGATACTGAGCTTTTTTTCAACATAAAAGCCCGTCACATTGCAGTCATGGTCTTGGTAGTTCCACTCAAGTCCTTTATAAATGCTGTGTATTATCCCCAAACTATTCCATTATGGTGATTGTGATACTGTCAACCTGATCCTTCTCTACTGAGCCGTGTTTTTGTGGGAAGAAGACCTTTAAATGTCTTTTTATGGTGTATTTTTATCGATCTAATGCAGGACATGGATATGGATGTTTGCAAAGAAAAAGACAGTTCTTTGATTATTAAATGCCGCATGGATAAAATTACTGCCCATGAATGAAACTGGGAAGGACTACTAACTCTTACTGGATGGAATTGTGTTTATTTTGTTTGATTTTTTTTTCATTTTCTCTTTTCAATGTCTCCTATCTTAGCCATTCCAATTCTATGGCAAATATTTTAATAGTTTACATTTGTTTTGAAAGATAACAAAATGCATTGGACTTATACCTGGAATATTTAAAATTTCTTTTAATAAAAAAGAAGAATGTGTATTTGTATGGTTGAAAGGTGTGTGTCAAAAATGGAGTATCTGACATTTTGTCCCCATTAGGCTAAGTGATTTTTACCCTCTGCTGACAAAATTTACTAAACACTCCCAGGTAACTTTTTGTACATATTCTAGCTGATACAAGGAACCTTACTGTGAATGTAAATTCTTACAATGAAGTATCTTATTTGCTCCCTTCAAATTTGTTACTCATATCGATGAAAGCATTTTTTTTTTTTTACATCTTTTTGATAAGTGCAAATAAATATCTGTTGAGCCTGCCAGAACTAATAAATTCCTGTACATTCTGCATCTGCTGCACTGTTATCATCTAACCTTGTTCCCCACCTTCTCTGTGGACTACAGAATACCTTCCCCTATGTTATGAAGAAGAGGAGAGGTGATCTGTAGTCCCAAAATACTTCCTGGCTTAGGGTGACAATGGATACAGTTAGTTTTGCCACCCTACAACAAGAAGTGTTTTACTGGCAGGATTCCCAGATGAAACTAAAGAGGAAAAAAGCCTGAAAAAAAATTGAATGCAGCGACCACTTCAGTAGACTTGTAAGCTGCAATATTCCATACTTTTGTTCTTGGGTTTAGATACATTTTAACAAAGCAATACATATTACTAATATTGAAGACATTTAAAAAATGCAATTCAAGCCTTTATACATCCAGAATAAAAAAGTAATTGGAACCATCCCCACAAATTTATCAGACCAGTAATACATTTTTTTTAACATTACCTAGCCTTGATGAAGGAGAAACCTTGGAGCCCCTGAAACATGTTGGGTTTTTATGTTATAAGAGTCTAAATAAAATTAAATCTGGATTATATACACTCTGTTTATTGTGCTTTCCTCTTTGCACACCCAGGCTCTAGTTGAGTAAAGAGACATCCTTCAGTCATCACTCCTTGAAGAGCTGCCTAAGGAGAATCATTCCATTTACATTGCTTAAGACATGAGAGAATATCTACTGATTTAATGGATCCATTGCCCCACACTGTTTTTCTACTTCCTGAAGTATTGTGTCGCTACTGGTTAAATCCATCCTCTCTATTTGTCCTGGAGACCATTGCCACTGAAACAGGAATTGATGAAAAATCCAAAATGTTACAGCTATCCCCAGAACAGGCGGAGAGGTTAAATCTTCCAATGGTGACGTGTTCCAGTGATAACTATGTTAGAAAGGGATTCATATCTATTTTGTGACATGTGTGTGTCGGGGGGGGGGGTGGAGTTGGTCAAGTGTAGTGATTTCCAGTGAGTTCAGTCCAGCCAGAAGATACTGTTTAGGGTCCACACTTATTTTAAGAAGAAAGCAAAAAGTTTCAAATAAAGTGGACTTTCAGGGGTTCTCACCATCCCTTTACAAACAAAAGCAAATTCAATTAGCCTCATGGGTTGCTCTTGCAGTGCCTCTGCTCAGGCCTCAATCTTAGACCTTTGTCTGGTTCCTCAAACCAACTCACAGCACTTCTGTGCTCCTATGCAACTTCAGCATCGTTCTCTCATTTCTCATGTCTCAAAATCTTTGTAGGTTTTGACATGTTTGGACACCTTTGCACAAGGCTACAAGTTTGAACATGTTTGGACTTGTTTGCATTTCTGCATAATTGGACATGTTTGCAGGTTTGGCCAGGTCTAGAGAGGTTTGGACATGTATGGACAGGTTTGGACATGGTTCGACATGTTTGGACATGGCTCAACATGTTTGCAGGTCTGAACGTGTGTTTGGACATGTATGGAAGTTTGGACATGTCTGGACATGTTTGCACATGTTTACAGGTTTAGATATTTTTGCAAGTTTAGACAAGTTTTAATAAGTTTGCAGACACAGATAATGATAAAAAACATGAAGACAAACTCATCTAGCACCTGACCCTTACACCACCTATGAGAAGTGCATGGCTATCAGTGTTACTGTATGTAGCTTATAAAATAGAAAAAGCCAGCACCTCATAATGAGTCTTAGGTATTTATTATAGGCTCAACGAATAGGCACAGTCCTTAAGAACTTGTTTGTGTTTGAAAGACAGAAAGTAGTTGCAGCACTAATTCTTCCCATCAGACATGCAAACCGAGATAAGAATGGCCTTCTGTTTCGCTTGCGTCTATCTAGCAAGGTTACTTTGCGGTATAATCAAGGAAGCTCAGACCTCTGCAGTGTATAAATGGGCTTTTACTATACAAAAGCAAACCTGTACATACAAAGCTATTACAATATTAGGAACATAATACAAGACTGGCAGATATGGATAAAGATAAAGAAATATCAATAATACCTAACTAAAGATGTTTCTCGCCATGTAGTCCCATTTGCTATTATGCACATGGCACAGGGAGTCAGGATTAAGCACTTGCTTTATGGATGTTCTTTGTGAGACTCCCTAATTCCAGTTTGGGCTGTGGTAGATACAGGCCATTGTGTGGCTAAATGACCAATCAAACTTGTTTGGATAGTAATTTCACCTTTTAAGGGGAAGGGTGGGCTTGGTCATCCTGCATTCCTCACATTCCTTACATCAGAAAGGTATAAGCTATACATATGACCTTATATGGCTTCTTGACCAGAACTTGGAGGCTACAATGCATTAGTGAGCCACTGTATTAATAAGGAAATATGTAATATGCAATTTCCACAACACTCCACCCCCTGGCTCATAAATGTCATATAATGCCTCCAACCTTACATAAAGACAACATGTCAGAAAGCCCCTGATAAGTGTAAACAAAACAAAATGATAATTCTCCCACCCCCTGATTTATCTTAAATAAAAAATGGGAACTAACTAAACAACAATTTGCCTTGAATACAACCCCCTCCTATAACTGAGTAGGTGTTTCAGTCCTTGGCTAAAAGTTCATTAGAAAAGTCCACTCTAACGATTTTTAGAAACAAGTCCATGCTTGTAATATATTATACAAATAATTGTAATCCATAGCTCTTGTGGTCTTCCATCATTCTGTCCATCATGTAACCACTTTCTCTGGTCTTCCTATGGATCAAATCGGAGACAACCTGTGGAGTGGAAAACAAAGTGGATTATCTGTTCCTTCTAATAATACATATACAGTAGACCCCGGCCCTTCAGCTACAATCTCTCCGCTAACTGACCCCTTGCCTGGATCTCTGACCAACACTTTTCCACCTGCCTGTATCCACTTCTGACCCTCCCAAAAAATAGTAATAGGGAGGAGAGGAAATATACTGATATTTCCTAGAAGATCACTGCTGTTTATTTTGGAAGTTTTGATATTATAGGGCCTCACCTTCCACTCTTGCTGGGAAGTATCCACTAACCAATCAGAGTCCCAGCCACTGTCCTGAAGCTTATCTGCCAATGCAAATATAACTTCAAACCTTCCTGCCAGATTCCCTCTCATTCCTAGATAGGCTTCAGCTTCAGATACGTCACTCTTGGTTTCTATGTCATGGGAAGCAGTAACTTGGTACTGTTCTTTCAGGAACCTTGTGTAAATACTGAACTCTGCACTCTAGCTGTGGAATCTGAACCCCAGCCCCAACCATCCTTTCATATGGTGTGCTTTTGGCTAGTGGCCTAGAATTTACCAACATGACTGCCTGTGTGAGGACCCGATCCCACCCCCTTAGTGTAGGTGTGGGTGTAAGTTTGCGTATCTGGTCCGTCAATAGCCCATTGTATCTTTTAATCAAACCGGCTGCCTGTGGATGGTATGGGATGTGGCACAACCAGAACACTCCAGAATCTTTGGCCCATTGCTGTACTGTTGATCCGGTGAAGTGTGAGCTGTTATCACTTTGGACTTGTTTGGGACAGCCATAAGCAACAAGAATTTTCTGTAGCAGTTGAAGTTTTGCTGCTTGATCTGCACGTTTGCAAGGATGAACAAACAAAAGTCCTGAATAGGCGTCCACTGCAGTGCAACAATACCTCAGTCCATTGTTTCCCCGGGGCAGGGGACCGATGAAGTCAATCTGCCAAATCTCTGCAGGCCTCTCTCCCCTCTTAATCAACCCGGTGGAGTACTTTTGCAATGGCCATTGTCACACTACTCCACACACTGTACAGTTCCCTATTACAGTCCTTATCATGTCCATTGATTTGGGAAATCCTCTTTGCTGTGCCCATTTATATGTTGCTTTCTGCCCCAAATGTCCAGATTGCTTGTGGGCCCAGTTGGCCAAGTTCATCAAGATAGGATCAATTAGCACAACTGCATTCACCTTGGCAATTTCATCTGCCACTCTGTTATAGTTCTCAAACTCTGGGACCAGGGGCACATGTGCATCAACATGCCCTACTTTTATGGTGCGGGAGTAAGTTTCCTTCCAGATGTAGTCCCAGACTTCCTTGCCTCCGCACACCACCTTTCCATGAATTAAGCATTCATTGGACTTCCAGGTGGGCATCCAAGTTGTCAGTCCTTTAAAGACCGCCCAGCTGTCAGTGTAGATAGTGACATGGGAAGAAAGATCCTCCTGAAGAGTCATCACTACAGCTTTCAATTCTGCATACTGACTGGACCCTCCAATTCCGGTCTCCTGCAGGACTGTCTGTACTCGGGTTGTCGGCTGCTGCTGTCCATTTACGCCCAGACGATGTGACTATGGCTGAACCATCAGTGAACCATGATGACTCCTTCATCTTATCTGACAGAGACTCAAAGGGTGGAGCCTCTTGAATGGGGGATGACTGCAGCACAGGAATGTCTTCTTCTATATGGGTGCTGGTAAAAGTGACAAGCCCAGCCAACTGTTTTGAAATGTCTCTGACATTCCCAGCTGCAATACCCCCTCTTTCTTGAAGGTACCACTTCCATTTCATCAGTGTTTGGTTCTGGGCTACAGCTGCCCTAGTGGTCAGTCCATTATCTCTCACCCATCCTGCTATTGGCAGTGCAGTATGGATGGTGACTGTGTCCTTTCCTGTAATGGTCTCTACGTGTTGAAGTGCTGTGTAGGCCCCAAACAGGTACTTCTCTAGGGGCGTGTATCTCTTCTGTGCCCCTGTCAGTTGTTTGGACCAAAATCCAATGGGTATTGCTCTCGGTCCCTTCTTTTCATTTGGCTGCCACAGACTCCAAGATATTGTACCATCCTGCTCAACTACATCCAGCTGAAATGGTACTCCTTGTCTCACAGGTCCCAATCCTTGATGCTGCAAAATGGCTTGTTTAGCAGCCAGGAATGCGGTCCGCTGCTCTGAACCCCATGTGAACTTTTTCCTTGTGACATTGTATATAGGCCTCAGAATCAGTCGAAGATGTGGGATGAACGATCTCCAGAATCCCACAACTCCAATGAACTTCTGCACCTCCTTTTTGGTAGTAGGTGGCAACAATGCCTGGATAGTTTGCACAACTGTCTCTGGAATTTTCCTCTGTGGCCCAGTCCACATCATTCCCAGGAATTTCACCTCTGTGGCAGGTCCTTGGATTTTGTCTCTGTTGATAGCCCACCCTCTGTTCTCCATGTGCTGTATCAGCAGGTGCAGTGCTTCAGTTACATCTTCCTTTGTTCCAGAGATCATGATGTTATCAATGTAGTGAAACACAGCAACTTTCAGATTAAGGGTGCTTAAATCTCGGGCAATCAGTCCATGACAAATCGTTGGAGAATGAAGGTAGCCTTGGGGAAGGACAATGAAAGTGTACTGGCAGCCGTTCCACACAAAGGAAAGCTGGTCCTGACACTCTGGGTCTATCGAAATCGAAAATAAAGCATTAGCCAGGTCTATCACAGCATGATATTCTCCTGCCTCTTTAGCAATATTTTCTCAATGATTGCTATCATATCAGGTACAGCTGACCTTAATGAAGGTGCCACTTTGTTTAGACCTCTATAATCCACAGTCATTCTATATGTCCCATCAGGTTTCTTTACTGGGAACACCGGAGACGAGAATGGACTTACAGCCGGTCTAAGGATCCCTACTCTTAACAGTTCTTGGATAGTCTCCCCAATTTCTTTGTGGCCTCCAGGAAGTCTGTATTGCTTGAGACAGACTGGTTTCTCTGGTGGAGGAATAAAGACAGGGGTCCATTTTGCATGACCTCTGACCACAGCCTTCACTGCCCTAACCAGATAGGTTTTACCAGGATACCCGAATGTGAATGTACCTTGTTCAGTCTGAATAGACTGATCTTGAAGTGCATCCATCCCAAGAATATTTTCAGGTAACTCTGATACCAAAACATTTGTCCAAAATCATGGTCCCTTGCCAATAGCCAATTTCACCCATGTCCTAACTGCTGGTGTGGTTTGCCCTCCCAAACCTTCTACATAAATCACTTCTCCTTAGTGATGGGAAGGATCTCCTTGCAAAAGTGTAATTTCAGCTCCAGTATTCACTAAAGCCATGACATGTGTAGGAGAAGATGACTTCCCCCACCATACAGTGACAGGTGCATATGGGGGTCGGTCTCATGCTGTCACTGTCCTTATTTTATTTATACTGTGCTTTTACAGGAGACCCACCATCCTTTCATAAAGAATAAGGAACCTCCCAATGCCCTTTTCTGAATCTCTCTAACTCCTCCCCAGGATAAAAGGATTTGGGTTTGGGTTCATGTGCAGTTTTGGGAATGGTTTTGGGGCTAACAGGAGGGGTCTGTTCTGTTTTCTCTAAATCTAGGCTAAAGTTATCTTCACTAGGAGTAGTGTTTCTAAGCCTGACAGTTTTCCCCACTAAATGTTTCCACCTCTTCAACATTTCTGCAGTAGAGATCCCATTTATCTCATCTTTAGATACTCCTGCCTTTAATAGGTCCACCCACATTTGTTTCCTAGAGATACAGTGCCTTGCGAAAGTATTCGGCCCCCTTGAACTTTTCGAACTTTTGCCACATTTCAGGCTTCAAACATAAAGATTTAAAACTGTAAATTTTTGTGAAGAATCAACAAGTGGGACACAATCATGAAGTGGAACGAAATTTATTGGATATTTCAAACTTTTTTAACAAATAAAAAACTGAAAAATTGGGCGTGCAAAATTATTCAGCCCCCTTAAGTTAATACTTTGTAGCGCCACCTTTTGCTGTGATTACAGCTGTAAGTCGCTTGGGGTATGTCTCTATCAGTTTTGCACATCGAGAGACTGAAATTTTTGCCCATTCCTCCTTGCAAAACAGCTCAAGCTCAGTGAGGTTGGATGGAGAGCGTTTGTGAACAGCAGTTTTCAGTTCTTTCCACAGATTCTCGATTAGATTCAGGTCTGGACTTTGACTTGGCAATTCTAACACCTGGATATGTTTATTTGTGAACCATTCCATTGTAGATTTTGCTTTATGTTTTGGATCATTGTCTTGCTGAAAGACAAATCTCCGTCCCAGTCTCAGGTCTTTTGTAGACTCCATCAGGTTTTCTTCCAGAATGGTCCTGTATTTGGCTCCATCCATCTTCCCATCAATTTTAACCATCTTCCCTGTCCCTGCTGAAGAAAAGCAGGCCCAAACCATGATGCTACCACCACCATGTTTGACAGTGGGGATGGTGTGTTCAGGGTGATGAGCTGTGTTGCTTTTACGCCAAACATAACGTTTTGCATTGTTGCCAAAAAGTTCGATTTTGGTTTCATCTGACCAGAGCACCTTCTTCCACATGTTTGGTGTGTCTCCCAGGTGGCTTGTGGCAAACTTTAAACGACACTTTTTATGGATATCTTTAAGAAATGGCTGTCTTCTTGCCACTCTTCCATAAAGGCCAGATTTGTGCAGTATATGACTGATTGTTGTCCTATGGACAGAGTCTCCAACCTCAGCTGTAGATCTCTGCAGTTCATCCAGAGTGATCATGGGCCTCTTGGCTGCATCTCTGATCAGTCTTCTCCTTGTATGAGCTGAAAGTTTAGAGGGACGGTCAGATCTTCGTAGATTTGCAGTGGTCTGATACTCCTTCCATTTCAATATTATCGCTTGCACCGTGCTCCTTGGGATGTTTAAAGCTTGGGAAATCTTTTTGTATCCAAACCCGGCTTTAAACTTCTCCACAACAGTATCTCGGACCTGCCTGGTGTGTTCCTTGTTCTTCATGATTGATTAAAAGGACCTCTGAGACTATCACAGTGCAGGTGCATTTATACAGAGACTTGATTACACACAGGTGGATTCTATTTATCATCATTAGTCATTTAGGTCAACATTGGATCATTCAGAGATCCTCACTGAACTTCTGGAGAGAGTTTGCTGCACTGAAAGTAAAGGGGCTGAATAATTTTGCACGCCCAATTTTTCAGTTTTTCATTTGTTAACAAAGTTTGAAATATCCAATAAATTTCATTCCACTTCATGATTGTGTCCCACTTGTTGTTGATTCTTCACAAAAAATTACAGTTTTATATCTTTATGTTTGAAGTCTTAAATGTGGCAAAAGGTCGAAAAAGTTCAAGGGGCCGAATACTTTCGCAAGGCACTGTAACTAGCCTGGTTTTCTCTTCACTTCCTGTCTTCTCTCCCACATTCCCTTTCTTCTCTTTAAAAGTTATTTTCAGCCTGTTCTCTGCCTGTCTGACCTTGACCTTATCTACTGCCCTGATAGGTTTTGTTTTCGTCTCGTCAAGCTCCCCCAACTGGCTTAAAAGGGTTGTTGCTTCATGAATCTTGTTGTTTAAACCCAGGCCTACCAGCAAGGACAATAAAGGAGCCCTGAGATTAAGTGGTATAGACTTCATTAGCTTGGAGCGCAGAGCAGACGTGAAGGGTTCCGTATCTGGACCCATCCATTCTGGAAATGTATTTAATCCGGTTATACAACCCATCTCAGGGAAATACCCTCTCCTATTGTTCTCCACGAGTAGGTATTTTCCAGGTCACTGGGACTAGCGTATAGTCGAACTATACCATCTCTCACGAGGTCTAACAGTGAAAAATTCACACTAAACTCTCGGGCTTTTCGCATGGCCTGACGCAATTGTGGATCATAGGTTAACACTCCCAAAGCCACTGCTTCCTTGCCTGACAAAACAACACTGTCAGCCCCTTCATCCCACAAACGTAAGAGCCAACTCAATAGGGGTTCACCGGACCTCTGTTTGTATTGTTTTGCCAGCTCATGGAGTTCAGTTTGTGTAAACTCCCTTACTTCTTCAAATTCAACATCTCTCGGGTTGCAATAATGCTGTTGCCTTTTTCTATGCTTAGTAATGAGAGGTCTGGCACACTTTTTCTATCCCAATGGATGATCATTATCAGAAACATCAAACTCTATCTCCTCATCCTCACTATCATTGGAGGAGAGCACATCCTCACAATCCCAGTTCTGGGATGTGACAATGGCACGTACCCTGACTTTACTAACAGGTTTACGGCCCTTTCTTTTCCTTAAGGCATTAATTGATTTGGTCATGAGGGCTGCACACCGCTCTTGCAAATCATCAGCCCAACCAGCAGTTGAACGCACACACTCTGAAGCAACTGCTAGTTGGCCTTTTAATACTTTAACTTAACTTCTGCCTCTGCCTTTTCCCTTCTCTGTGATTCTGTATAGAGAGAGCATGAAAAAAATACCAACCCACTGTGGATACTGTGCTCTTCTCTGCTTTACTTAAATCCAACCCTTTAGGTCCGGTTCACACTTATGCAATGCGGGAAGGCTGCGAATCCGCAGCCTGTTCCCGCATCGCACACGCACCCCCGGCAGTTCACACTGCCATATGCGATACGCTGGGGATGTCAATGTAATCTTAACGACACCCCCAGTTTGATCGCATATCGCAGTGCGATCTTGCAGTTCGCGCAGGATCGGATCGCACAAGTGTGAAAACGCTGTGCGATCCGATCCTGATGCGGCTGCCAAAAAGGGTCCTGTGCGAGTTTGCTGCGGGTGCAGGTGCGAATTTAGCAAAGTGTATGGCTAAACTTGCACCGCACAGCCGATCGCATGTAATGAAGGAGCAGTGCGCTCCGAAATTATATGCGATCCCCGCACTTGCATAAGTGTGAACCGGGGCTTAAGGCTAAAATCTACAAAATGATCTGAGACTTTATCACCCCAAGTCTTATTCAAGGGAGAAGCATACTTTGCAAATACTTTAGCAAGAGGCTCCCACTCATTGTCTCTGGCCCAGATGGGTAAGCTACAAACTCTTCTGGACACCAGAAACCTCTGCAGCCTTGCTTTTCCTAAACAGCTTACGCAGCATTGTTGCTTAGCACAAACTACAGAATACACCACAGAAAAACAGTTCTGCTTCAGTTGAATGCTTAGTGCAATCCTGGCACAAGCCCCCAAATGTTTTGCTTGCGTCTATCTAGCAAGGTTACTTTGCGGTATAATCAAGGAAGCTCAGACCTCTTCAGTGTATAAATGTACTTTTTCTATACAAAAGCAAACCTGTACATACAAAACTATTACAATATTAGGAACATACAAGATTGGCAGATACAGATAAAGACAAAGAATACTTAACTAAAGATGTTTCTAGCCATGAAGTCCCATTTGCTATTATGCACATGGCACAGGGAGTCAGGATCAAGCACTTGCTTCATGGATGTTCTGTGTGAGACTCCCTAATTCCAGTTTGGTCTGTGGTAGATACAGGCCATTGTGTGGCTAAATGACCAATCAAACTTGTTTTGACAGTAATTTCACCTTTTAAGGGGAAGGGTGGGCTTGGTCATCCTGCATTTCTCATATTCCTTACATTAGAAAGGTATAAGCTATACATATGACCTTATATGGCTTCTTGACCAGAACTTGGAGGTTACAATGCATTAGTGAGCCACTGTATTAATAAGGAAATATGTAATATGCAATTTCCACAACACCTTCATAGGGACAAAGTTAGATTTAGGAAATGTCAAAGAGAACGGGAAACGTGTTAACAATAAAAAACCTGTCACAGTAATCAGCAAATGCATGATAGGTACACTGCAATGCTACTACTACTAGAAATGCTACTACTCACAGATATCTATTACCAATATACAGTGGGTATAGTAAAGAAATACTCCCTTCAAAATACTCACATTTTTTTGCTTTGCAACCTGAAATTAGGACAGACACAGTTTTTGTTTTGTCCAGCTGTATTTACTCAACTGCAACTTATAATATCCAAGCAAAATATATAACACCAACATGTCAGAAAACAAATATGGAAAACAGAATCACTGAGTTGGAAATAGGATCATCCCCCTCCTAAAAATGACTTGTAAACTCAATCAGGTGTAGCTAATCACGTCTTTAATCAAGTCTTTCCTCCACAAAAATGGGAAGGTGCCTTCTCCGATTTGTGCCAGAACACTATTGATTTAGTAATTAATTATCCTCCACCAGCCACCTCTGTGTGCTTTGGCCACTCACCTTAGGAAAAGACCACTTGGGTCAAACAGCACCTTTGGTATAAAAGGTCTTCAATTTCTCTGGGTATCCGTCTGATGTAATCCGAATCACCCGCAGTATAACTCACTCCTTCATTTCTTTCTTTCTCTCAGGGTATATAAGAGATTTTCATTGCACAATATTGCCTAAAACCCCTCATATTTTTATAAATACCAGTCAGGTGGAGCCGGTGACGTCATTTCCGGGGAATCATATACCAGGAAAGCGGTGAAGAGGCGAGGAGCTCCTAGTTTTGGATGTTTTATTACAATATTAACAAGATGTGCATAATATCAGTTTGCAATACAGATTCAGTAATTAAAAAAATATAAGTGGTTTTAAGCAATATTGCGCAAAGGAAATGTCTTATATACCCTGAGATAAAGAAAAATATCAAGGAGTGAGTTCTACTGCAGGTGATTGGGAATACATCAGACGGATACCCAGAGGAATTGAAGACCTTTTACATACCAAAGGGGCTGTTTGACCCAAGTTGTCTTTTCCTAAGGTGAGTGGCCAGTGCACACAAAGGTGGCTGGTGAAGGATAATTAACTACTAAATTAATAGTGTTTTGGCACAAATTGGAGCAGGCACCATCCCATTTTTGTGGAGAAAAGATTTTCTCAAATCTTTGGACTACCACAGATTTATTTATTTTGAGATTTTTATGATTTCAGGGCTTATTGTTTATTTTATTTAATTAACCCTGTGTGTTATCGTATCTTGGTGGATATATCTTTTAGCAGTAATAATATATATATATATATTTATTATCACTTATTAATATTTTTCAGCACTAGTATCTGGACATAAGGAAATGATGTGTGTTTGTGTGGTTGAAGGAGAAAAAAGTGAATGTCTCTGCATGGCTTAGTCATAGCCCAGACTTAAACCCCATTGAAAATCAGTGGAATGACTTGAAGACTGCAGTCCACAAACAATCACCATCAAATGTAACTGAACTTGAGCAGTTCTGCAAGGAAGAGTGGGCAAATATTGCAAAGTCTAGATGTGCAAAGTTATTAGAGACATATTCCAACAGACTAAAGGCTGTAATTAAAGCAAAAGGGGGTTTAACAACATACTGACACAGGGGGGTGATCCTTTTTCCAACTTTTTTTTATTTTTACTTTTTTTTTTTATTTTTTATTTTTGACATGTTGGTGTTATTTTTTTTAAAAGGATGTAATAAGTTGCACTGAGTAAATGCAGATGGATAAAACAAGAACTGTGCCTGTCTTCATTTCAGGCTGCAAAGCAACAAAATGTGATTATTTTCAAGGGAGTGATTATTTTCTATGTAAATACCCACTGTCACAGAATTAGGAGGCTAGACTCCTGGCCACTGTCTGCGTGGAGCAATTCTTTTTGGTAGACTCATCAACTCAAGCCATCTGTCTTTCACACAGCAGCCCATCGTCTGCTGGGGGGATGTGTTACACTTTAATGCTGTCTATTGTTCTTTGGGATCTCGATGCCGGTGTGTCTGGCCTTGAATGAGATTCCTGAATGTTCAGGTGTTTGTGTCATCTATTGTTTGCCTGCTAGCATTCTGTGCATTCTGCCTAGGCTGATTTAAGTGCTCAGTTAATTGGTATGTTAATGATATCATGGTCAGCCCTACCTCGTTATCGTAGCTATTGTGTGATATTTTGTGTAAATATTTGACTGGCCAATGACATACTTCTCCAATGTATAAAAGTCTGTGAGTTGGTTTTAATAAACAGTTCATTCTGGTTTGACCCCAAAACTTGTACTGTCTAGTTCTTGGGGTAACTATAGCCAGATTCACGGATCCCGTGTTCCAGATTTCTAAGGAAGCAGTCTTCTTGGCGGAGATACCCAGTCGGGGTGTCCTGTTCTGTCACATTTGGTTGGCAGCGGTGGGATGCTTCCTTGTGCCTGGAACATCCAAACCACCAACGGGATCTTGTCGGATGGAGCTTTGCTACTCCAGCCTTAAGCGAACCACACTCAAGGATCTGCTGGAATCAAGAGGACAGAACGCTGGCAACAAGTCAAAGGCCACCTTAATTGCTGAGTTGATGGAGAGTGACCAAGCCAGCGACCAAAGCAGAGGGCCAGCTATGGAGGGGTCCGGAATGTCCGAGCTCCAGCGAGAGATCCAGTGGCGGCTGTCACTCTACAGCACCACTCCCCCCCAAGAGGTGATCACCCAGATAATTACAGACATGACCCGCCTGAAAATGCTTGAGGTCCAGAAGGAGATGGGGGGTACTGCAGTTGCAGAACAGGGTATCCGCAAGAAACTTCCCTTTGCGGCGTTCCGACCCTTCCAGGATGGGGTGGAGGAAATCGACAGATACCTACATGTCTTCGAGACACGGTGTGGTCTCCAGGGAATTGACAAAGCTGACTGGGTCACCATCCTCATCAGCAAGCTGTCTGGTCGAGCACTGGATGCTTTTGAAGCCATACCTGCGGAAGACAAAAAAGACTATGAGCGGATCAAGGAGCGGCTGCTGGCAAGATACGCAATCACCCCCGAAGCTCATTGGTCCAAATTTCGCAGATTACAACGGGAAGAGGGTCAGCCCTATACGGAATGGGCTCATCAGATGTCCCGATCGGTAGATGCATGGTTCTCTGGATGTCAGGCGACTACCTTAGCGGATGCTGCCCAGCTGGTCCTACTGGAACAGTTCTACAAACAATCCCCTATTGAAGTGCGCCAGTGGGTTCAAGACCAAAAGCCCTTGACGGTAGACAAAGCAGCGGAACTAGCCGACCAGTATATGGATACCCGGAGATCTCACCAACCAGAGCCTCGCAGCTTCCCCAGACCACTACCAGCACCTGTCCATATCCAACCATCTGCCCGGCAGTCAATCACCCTCCCCGCAAAGGCCCGACCGGCTATACCCATCCAGAAGACTGGGCCTCGCTGCTATGGGTGTAATCAAATGGGACACCAACGAGCTAACTGTCCTCTGAATGTCAATGCCAGTTCATGGCACCGTGCTGCCCCTAGCCCAGCCCGAGCGGCCGCTCATTGCCTGGGGGCCGCCTCACCATCTACCTCAAGCAGTTGGGGTGAAGAGGAGTTTGGGCTACTCCATGAGGTGAACCCGATCCAAGCTGCTGCAGATGACAACCGCAGTCACCACCGGCAGGCTGTAAGGGTGAATGGGCGACCTGCCCAAGGACTCAGGGACAGCGGAGCTACTATTACCTTGGTACAACCCAGGATGGTTACATCGACCGAGAAGACCGGGAGGTCCATAGCCGTGCGAGTGGCTGGAGGAAAAGTTTTACGCATCCCTACGGCCCAAGTGCATATGGATTGGGGTTTAGGATCCAGAGACGTGGAAGTTGGAGTTATGAGAGATTTACCCGCAGATGTTCTACTTGGAAATGATTTGGGGCATCTTTCTTCATCTTTCCTTGTGGATTTATCCCCAGAAGCCTTCCCTGTGACCACCCGAAAGCAAGCAAGGCAAGCAGAGGCGGCACTCGATGATGGGACCCAGATGCCTCTACCTTTGGGTTGGGAGCAGTTCTAAGCCAAGTGGGCGCCGACGGCAGTGAGCACCCTGTTGCCTACATCAGTCGCAAGTTACTACCCCGGGAGGTGGGGTATGCAGCCGTGGAAAAAGAATGTTTAGCGCTGGTGTGGGCCCTGAAAAAACTTCAGCCATATCTCTATGGACAATCCTTTACGGTGCTCACTGACCACAACCCTTTAATCTGGTTGAATCGAGTATCCGGGGACAATGGACGCTTACTGAGGTGGAGTCTTGCCCTGCAGCCTTACAACTTTTCTGTACAGTACAGGCCGGGACGACAAAATGGCAACGCAGATGGACTTTCTCGAGAAACTGAACTGTGATTGTAGTATGGCTCCCGGACATCCCCAAGCTGACCCGTATTGGATCTAGCTGGGTCTGCCGGACTATGGAACAGGGGGGAAGTATTGTCACAGAATTAGGAGGCTAGACTCCTGGCCACTGTCTGTGTGGAGCAATTCTTTTTGGTAGACTCATCAACTCAAGCCATCTGTCTTTCACACAGCAGCCCATCGTCTGCTGGGGGGATGTGTTACACTTTAATGCTGTCTATTGTTCTTTGGGATCTCGATGCCGGTGTGTCTGGCCTTGAATGAGATTCCTGAATGTTCAGGTGTTTGTGTCATCTATTGTTTGCCTGCTAGCATTCTGTGCATTCTGCCTAGGCTGATTTAAGTGCTCAGTTAATTGGTATGTTAATGATATCATGGTCAGCCCTACCTCGTTATTGTAGCTATTGTGTGATATTTTGTGTAAATATTTGACTGGCCAATGACATACTTCTCCAATGTATAAAAGTCTGTGAGTTGGTTTTAATAAACAGTTCATTCTGGTTTGACCCCAAAACTTGTACTGTCTAGTTCTTGGGGTAACTATAGCCAGATTCACGGATCCCGTGTTCCAGATTTCTAAGGAAGCAGTCTTCTTGGCGGAGATACCCAGTCGGGGTGTCCTGTTCCGTCACACCCACTCTACCCACTGTACTACATAAAGAGGACCAGTAAATAGTACCAGTAAAAAAGCAATTGCTTATTAGCATGCAAGGGACTGTAAGTGTTCAGATAAGAATGGAGCCAGTGATAGCATGGCGTTCAAGCCCTTGGGACAGGACACATTGTCCGCAAAGTAAAAGTCAAAAATGCTTCTCTTTACAATAACAGGGAATTTCTGTCACCAGCACAGCATAAGGGTGGGTCCGATATGTTAGGATGTCGTTTTCAGAATTTTTTAAAGCTTTTCAGGTAGAAAATGTTGAGTTTTTCATGGGGCACCCTGTCCTTACCTATTTTGTGGAGAGGCCAGGTTCTTTCATTATAGTGTGTGCATGTTTTAGGGTTTATTCAGGGCATCCCTAGGATAACCATGACAAATGAATTGTAAGCCAACAGCCGGGGATTCCCTTCAGCCAGAGCAGACTCATCCCAGATGAGGGTGTAATATGCATGTTAAAGGGTGTAGCCTGGTCTTCAGTTCTAATAGAAAAAGGGACTTTGTGATTGTTTTGCTTCAGGAGATACTCACACCAGCACTGCTATCGGCAAAACTGCTGTCACATACTACAGATCAGCTGGTGTTTAACTGTCCTTCATTCACAAAGGGGCAAGTAAGGACATGCACTATTGGACTTTTAAGACTTTTAAGAAGAAACTTTGAGGATTATAGGGAATGTAGTTTACAGAAGAGATTCAGCCATTACAACAGGTTCACTCCAGACTACAATTCTCAAAGAGAAAGACTGAAGAAGACAAATTCAGGCACTTTTTCCTGGGTTAAAGGAGAAGAAGGACTGCTACAGACATGCCTGGAGAGGGGACGATCTCTACCTAACAGCAGCGAAGGGAGAGTGGCCGCTATACCGGAGCACAGTGAAATCTGGACTTCGGGGAGCCTGATGTTCAGTAAAAGAGCTGGATTTTGAAGATCCTAACAGATAGAGGGAGACCCCTTTGCCTAATGGGTTGAAGGAGAACCTCTGTATAGTTTTTCTTACCTGCATCTGGTTGCAATACACTTTGCCACTACTCAAACAGTTTAGCGACATTTTCTAGAGTATATGTATTACTGTGTGTTGGGGGAATATATATGTATATCTATATCTATAAATATAGATATATATAGATATATATCTATATTTATTATCTCACAAAAAAGTACACCCTCATATTTTTGTAAATATTTTATTATTTTTTTTCATGTGACAACACTGAAGAAATGACACTTTGCTACAATGTAAAGTAGTGAGTAGGGTTGAGCGGACACCTAGATGTCCGTGTTCGACGGGTTTGGCCGAACTTTAAAAAAAAGTCCGGGTCCGTGTCCCGGACTTTTACCGAACTTTTCCCGGACACCGAACCCCATTGAAGTCAATGGGGACCCGAACTTTAAGGCACTAAAATGGCTCTAAAACACCAAAGGAAAGGGCTAGAGTGCTGCAAATGGCAGCAAAACGTAATTAAGAGCATGGCAAGTGCTCTGCAAACAAATGTGGATAGGGAAATAACTTAAAACAACAAAAAAAAACAGAAAAATAAAACAATGTTCTTCTTCATCTCTGAAGGACGAGGCCCATATGGAGTAGGAGGGAGGTTGAGGTGGTGGTGGATGTGGCGGTGACATAGGCGTGCGCACAGGGTGTGCTGGGTGTGCCTGGGCACACCCTAATCACCTAGGGCACATAGCATTGCCAGTGAGGAGATGGGAAAGATCTCCCTGGGACCTGCTCTGCTCTATTTCTCCTTGCCTACAGGTACATGGCCCCGATACATTACTCTCCCTGCTGGCAAACACATGCATGTGTATTTCAACTTTGGGGTGCACACCTTAATGCAATAGGCTGCGCACACCTATGGGCGGTGTAGGTGGAAGCGGCGGTGGAGGAGGACCAGGGCCGGATTAACAGCATCATGGGCTTGGTGCTGAGGATTTTGAAGGGCCTTAAGGGCCGTGCCTTGCCATGCACCCAGAGGAGGAAGGGTGCAGCCATGCATGCCTAATTCAACATGGGATGCTGTCTCTGAAGCCCATAAACACATCCATGCATCGCCAACTGTCCCTCCTTGTCCGGCCTTCACGCTGTGTGGGGAGGTTCTGAGGGTGCTGCCTGGGGAAGCGAGCATAGAAGCCAGACTTCTGTGTTTACAAGTGACAGAAGAGCGGTAACAGTGAATATGGCCAACCCGGGGCCTATATAAAAGGTAGGGGCCTGGAGCTGCAGCTCCAATAGCCCCTACATTAATCTGGCCCTGAGGAGGAGGACGAGGTAGCCAACACTGCTTCTTTTCAAAAATTTTAAATGAGGGTACACCCCAAAAGAGTGAGAAAGAGCAAAAATGGAACAATGGGTGGGTAAGGTCGGTATCCATTGCTATTCTGCATAAGGTACGGAAAAGTCCCGTGGGATCCATGCCTGGTTCATTTTAATGAACGTGAGCTTGTCCACATTGTCTCTGGACAGGCGGCTGCGCTTGTCTGTTATAACGCCCCCAGCCGTGCTAAATACCCGTTCAGATAATACACTGGCTGCAGGGCACGCCAGCACCTCCAAGGCGTAAAGGGCAAGCTCAGGCCATGTGCCCAATTTGGAGACCCAGAAGTTGAAGGGGGCAGACCCGTCATTCACTACATGTAGGCGTGTGCACACATACTGCTCCACCATGTTGGTAAAATGCTGCCTCCTGCTAAGACGTTCCATCTGAGCTGCTGGTGCTGCTGTTTGTTGTGGCGTGCTGACAAAGCTTTTCCACATTTCGGCCATGCTAACCCTGCCTTCTGAGGTGCTGGCGGTGCCCTGGTTGCGTTGGCGACCTCCTCCTCCTCCTCCTCTGCCTTGTGCTTCCACTGTGGCCCCGCTGTCAGATGGGAATGCCAGCAGCATGGCGTCTACCAGCGTGCGCTTGTACTCGCGCATCTTGCGATCGCGCTCCAGTGAGTGAATTAAGGACGGTACGTTGTCCTTGTAACGGGGATCCAGCAGCGTGGCCACCCAGTAATCAGCACAAGTTAGAATGTGGGCAACTCGGCGGTCGTTGTGGAGACACTGCAGCATGTAATCGCTCATGTGTGCCAGGCTGCCCAGAGGCAACGAAAGGCTGTCCTCTGTGGGAGGTGTATCGTCCGTGTCCTCTGTATCCCCCCAGCCACGCACCAGTGATGGCCATGAGCTGGCCTGGGTGCCACCCTGCTGTGAACATGGTTCCATCTCCTCCTCCAGCTCCTCCTCCTCCTCATCCTCCTCATCCTCCAGAACTGTGCCCCTGCTGGACAATTGCGTCCCTGGCGTTTGCGTGTGCAGGAACCCACCCTCGGAGCCCCTTGCGAATGACTGCCCTGAAAGCCTTGGAAATGTTACCTCTTCATCCTCCTCCTCCTCCTCATCCTGTGCCACATCCTCTTCCATCATCGCCCGAATTGTTTTTTCAAGGAGGCATAGAAGTGGGATAGTTAAGCTGAGAACGGCGTCATTGCCACTGGCCATGTTGGTGGAGTACTCAAAACAGCGCAACAAGGCACACAGGTCTCGCATGGAGGCCCAGTTATTGGTGGTGAAGTGGTGCTGTTCCGCAGAGCGACTCACGCGTGCGTGCTGCAGCTGAAACTCCACTATGGCCTGCTGCTGCTCGCACAGTCTTTCCAGCATGTGCAAGGTGGAATTCCACCTTGTGGGCACGTCACATATGAGGCGGTGAGCGGGAAGGCCGAAGTTACGCTGCAGCGCTGCCAGGCGAGCAGCAGCAGGGTGAGAACGCCGAAAGTGCGCACAAACGGCCCGCACTTTCTGCAGCAGCTCTGACATATCGGGGTAGTTTTTAAGGAACCTCTGCACCACCAAATTCAGCACATGCGCCAGGCAAGGGATGTGCGTCAAACCGGCTAGGCCCAGAGCTGCTATGAGATTTCGCCCGTTATCGCACACCACCAGGCCGGGCTTGAGGCTCGCTGGCAGCAACCACTCATTTGTCTGCTGTTCCATGCTCCTCCACAACTCCTGCACGGTGTGTGGTTTGTCCCCCAAACAGGCAAGTTGTAAAACTGCCTGCTGTCGTTTACCCCTGGCCGTGCTGAAGTTGGTGGTGAAGGTGTTACGCTGTCCGGATGAGGAGGCGGTAGAGGATGAGGAAGCGGAGTAGGAGGAGTTAGGAACAGGAGGCAAACTGAAGCGCCCTGCAATCCTCGGTGGTGGAAGGACATGCGCCAAATTGCTATCCGCCTCAGGCCCATCCGCCACTGCATTTACCCAGTGTGCCGTTAGGGAGATATAACGCCCCTGACCGTGCTTACTGGTCCACGTATCCGTAGTTAGGTGGACCTTGGCACAGATGGCGTTGCGCAGTGCACACCTGATATTTTCCCCCACTTGGTTGTGCAGGGAAGGGATGGCTTGCCTGGAAAAGTAGTGGCGGCTGGGCACGACGTACTGTGGGACAGCCACCGACATAAGGTTTTTAAAACTGTGCGTCTCCACCAGACGGAATGACAGCATTTCAAAGGCCAATAATTTTGAAATGCTGGCATTCAGGGCCAGGGATCGCGGGTGGGTAGGGGGGTACTTCCTCTTCCTCTCAAGTGTTTGGGAGATGGAAAGCTGAACGCTTCCACGGGACATTGTGGAGATGGTTGTTGGTGACCCAGGTGGTGGTGTTGCTGACAGATCGTCTGTTTGCGGGGTGGCAGGTGCCGGTATCACTACAGATGTGGCTGGAGCGGCCGAGACTGCAGCAGAAGAGGAAGCAGGATGAGCCAGAGACGTTTCTTGGTTTTGAAGGTGTGTACTCCACTGCAGCTCGTGCTTTGCACTTAGATGCCTGATCATGCAGGTTGTGCTCAGGTTGAGAAGGTTTATGCCTCGCTTCAAGCTCTGATTGCACAGGGTGCAAACCACTCGTGTCCTGTCATCAGCACATTTTCTAAAGAACTTCCACGCTAGAGAACTCCTTTGAGCTGACTTTGGTGCGCTCGTTCCCTTGCTGCGTTGGGCAGTAGCGGGCGTAGTGTCTAGGGCACGGCCGCTCCGCTTCTGCACCCTGCTCCCTCTTCTGCTGTGCTGGTGGCTCTGTGCGACCACCGCCTCTTCCTCCAAACTACTCAGGTCACCTGCATGACGTTCATTCCATGTGGGGTCGAGGACCTCATCGTCCTCCACATCATCTTCCACCCAGTCTTCACCCCTGCCCTCCTTGTCGGTCTCCACAATGCTGAACGCCGCAGCAGTTGGCACCTGCGTTTCGTCATCATCGGAGACGTGCTGCGATGATCCTTGCATGTACTCATCTTGAGAAATAAGTGGTTGGGCATCGCTGCACTCAATCTCTTCCACTTCTGGGGCAGGGCTAGGTGGATGGCCCTGGGAAACCCTGCTGACAGAGTCCTCAAAAAGAATAAGAGACTGCTGTATGGCTTGGGGCTCAGACTGCTGGCCTGATTTGCAAGGGGGTGAGGTGAAAGACGGTTGGACATTGGCTGCAGGTGCCAACTCTGACCTTTCTGCAGTAGACTGGGTGGGAGACAATGTGAAGGAACTGGAGGCACTGTCAGCAGCAAACCAATCTACTATCGCCTCAACTTGTTCTGGCCTCATCACTTCTAGGGGCGTTTGATGCCCTACCAAATACTGATGCAGGTTCTGTCGCCTACTCACACTTGAGGAAGGTGTTTCACTTGTGCGTGTAGCTGGCACAGATCGACCACGTCCTCTCCTTGCAACAGGAGCTCTACCAGCAGCACCACGACCCAGGCCACGGCCCTTATTTGACGGTCTCCTCATATTTCTGTAATTTAAGATCTTGCCCTAGAAAGGTTTTTATTGAATAGCGGAGTAGGAAATATGATCCAAAAAAGTGTATGTATCTCGCACGTACAAAACCACACTAGGCCCCAATTACTATTGTTTCTACCCCTAAAAGGATGGATGAGGAGTAGGAGGAGTATGGAACAGACAGCACCCTCAAATCTTCAGAAGTATGAGATGAACCCCAAAAACTTGGAAAGGTGGATCTCACACGTACCGACACAGACTATCCCGCAATTCAATTGATCCTCAAAGGTTTTTATTGAATAGCGGAATAGGAAATATGATCAAAAAAAGTGTATGTATCTCGCACGTACACAACCACACTAGGCCCCAATTACTATTGTTTGTACCCCTAAAAGGATGGATGAGGAGTAGGAGGAGGAGTATGGAACAGGCAGCACCCTCAAATCTTCAGAAGTATGAGATGAACCCCAAAAACTTGGAAAGGTGGATCTCACACGTACCGACACAGACTATCCCGCAATTCAATTGATCCTCAAAGGTTTTTATTGAATAGCGGAATAGGAAATATGATCAAAAAAAGTGTATGTATCTCGCACGTACACAACCACACTAGGCCCCAATTACTATTGTTTGTACCCCTAAAAGGATGGTTGAGCAGTAGGAGCAGGAGTATGGAACAGGCAGCACCCTCAAATCTTCAGAAGTATGAGATGAACCCCAACAACTTGGAAAGGCGGATCTCACACGTACCGACACAGACTATCTCGCAATTGAATTGATCCCCAAAGGTTTTAATTGAATAGCGGAATAGAAAATATGATCAAAAAGAAAGTGTATGTATCTCGCACGTACACCACCACACTAGGCCCCAACTACTATTGTTTGTACCCCTAAAAGGATGGTTGAGCAGTAGGAGGAGGAGTATGGAACAGGCAGCACCCTCAAATCTTCAGAAGTATGAGATGAACCCCAAAAACTTGGAAAGGTGGATCTCTCTCACACGTACCAACACAGACTATCCCCCAATTTAACTGATCCCCAAAGGTTTTTGATTAAATAGCGGAATAGAAAATATGATCCAAAAAAAGTGTATGTATATCACACGTACACAACCACACTAGGCCCCAATTACTATTGTTTGTACCCCTAAAAGGCTAGATGAGGAGTAGGGGGGGTATGGAACAGGCAGCACCCTCAAACCTTCAGAAGTATGAGATGAACCCCAACAACTTGGAAAGGTGGATCTCTCTCACACGTACCAACACAGACTATCCCCCAATTTAACTGATCCCCAAAGGTTTTTGATTAAATAGCGGAATAGAAAATATGATCCAAAAAAAGTGTATGTATATCACACGTACACAACCACACTAGGCCCCAATTACTATTGTTTGTACCCCTAAAAGGCTAGATGAGGAGTAGGGGGAGTATGGAACAGGCAGCACCCTCAAACCTTCAGAAGTATGAGATGAACCCCAACAACTTGGAAAGGTGGATCTCTCTCACACGTACCAACACAGACTATCCCCCAATTTAACTGATCCCCAAAGGTTTTTGATTAAATAGCGGAATAGAAAATATGATCCAAAAAAAGTGTATGTATATCACACGTACACAACCACACTAGGCCCCAATTACTATTGTTTGTACCCCTAAAAGGCTAGATGAGGAGTAGGGGGAGTATGGAACAGGCAGCACCCTCAAACCTTCAGAAGTATGAGATGAACCCCAACAACTTGGAAAGGTGGATCTCTCTCACACGTACCAACACAGACTATCCCCCAATTTAACTGATCCCCAAAGGTTTTTGATTAAATAGCGGAATAGAAAATATGATCCAAAAAAAGTGTATGTATATCACACGTACACAACCACACTAGGCCCCAATTACTATTGTTTGTACCCCTAAAAGGCTAGATGAGGAGTAGGGGGGGTATGGAACAGGCAGCACCCTCAAACCTTCAGAAGTATGAGATGAACCCCAACAACTTGGAAAGGTGGATCTCTCTCACACGTACCAACACAGACTATCCCCCAATTTAACTGATCCCCAAAGGTTTTTGATTAAATAGCGGAATAGAAAATATGATCCAAAAAAAGTGTATGTATATCACACGTACACAACCACACTAGGCCCCAATTACTATTGTTTGTACCCCTAAAAGGCTAGATGAGGAGTAGGGGGGGTATGGAACAGGCAGCACCCTCAAACCTTCAGAAGTATGAGATGAACCCCAACAACTTGGAAAGGTGGATCTCTCTCACACGTACCAACACAGACTATCCCCCAATTTAACTGATCCCCAAAGGTTTTTGATTAAATAGCGGAATAGAAAATATGATCCAAAAAAAGTGTATGTATATCACACGTACACAACCACACTAGGCCCCAATTACTATTGTTTGTACCCCTAAAAGGCTAGATGAGGAGTAGGGGGGGTATGGAACAGGCAGCACCCTCAAACCTTCAGAAGTATGAGATGAACCCCAACAACTTGGAAAGGTGGATCTCTCTCACACGTACCAACACAGACTATCCCCCAATTTAACTGATCCCCAAAGGTTTTTGATTAAATAGCGGAATAGAAAATATGATCCAAAAAAAGTGTATGTATATCACACGTACACAACCACACTAGGCCCCAATTACTATTGTTTGTACCCCTAAAAGGCTAGATGAGGAGTAGGGGGAGTATGGAACAGGCAGCACCCTCAAACCTTCAGAAGTATGAGATGAACCCCAACAACTTGGAAAGGTGGATCTCTCTCACACGTACCAACACAGACTATCCCCCAATTTAACTGATCCCCAAAGGTTTTTGATTAAATAGCGGAATAGAAAATATGATCCAAAAAAAGTGTATGTATATCACACGTACACAACCACACTAGGCCCCAATTACTATTGTTTGTACCCCTAAAAGGCTAGATGAGGAGTAGGGGGGGTATGGAACAGGCAGCACCCTCAAACCTTCAGAAGTATGAGATGAACCCCAACAACTTGGAAAGGTGGATCTCTCTCACACGTACCAACACAGACTATCCCCCAATTTAACTGATCCCCAAAGGTTTTTGATTAAATAGCGGAATAGAAAATATGATCCAAAAAAAGTGTATGTATATCACACGTACACAACCACACTAGGCCCCAATTACTATTGTTTGTACCCCTAAAAGGCTAGATGAGGAGTAGGGGGGGTATGGAACAGGCAGCACCCTCAAACCTTCAGAAGTATGAGATGAACCCCAACAACTTGGAAAGGTGGATCTCTCTCACACGTACCAACACAGACTATCCCCCAATTTAACTGATCCCCAAAGGTTTTTGATTAAATAGCGGAATAGAAAATATGATCCAAAAAAAGTGTATGTATATCACACGTACACAACCACACTAGGCCCCAATTACTATTGTTTGTACCCCTAAAAGGCTAGATGAGGAGTAGGGGGGGTATGGAACAGGCAGCACCCTCAAACCTTCAGAAGTATGAGATGAACCCCAAAAACTTGGAAAGGTGGATCTCTCTCACACGTACCAACACAGACTATCCCCCAATTTAACTGATCCCCAAAGGTTTTTGATTAAATAGCGGAATAGAAAATATGATCCAAAAAAAGTGTATGTATATCACACGTACACAACCACACTAGGCCCCAATTACTATTGTTTGTACCCCTAAAAGGCTAGATGAGGAGTAGGGGGAGTATGGAACAGGCAGCACCCTCAAACCTTCAGAAGTATGAGATGAACCCCAACAACTTGGAAAGGTGGATCTCTCTCACACGTACCAACACAGACTATCCCCCAATTTAACTGATCCCCAAAGGTTTTTGATTAAATAGCGGAATAGAAAATATGATCCAAAAAAAGTGTATGTATATCACACGTACACAACCACACTGGGCCCCAATTACTATTGTTTGTACCCCTAAAAGGCTAGATGAGGAGTAGGGGGAGTATGGAACAGGCAGCACCCTCAAACCTTCAGAAGTATGAGATGAACCCCAACAACTTGGAAAGGTGGATCTCTCTCACACGTACCAACACAGACTATCCCCCAATTTAACTGATCCCCAAAGGTTTTTGATTAAATAGCGGAATAGAAAATATGATCCAAAAAAAGTGTATGTATATCACACGTACACAACCACACTAGGCCCCAATTACTATTGTTTGTACCCCTAAAAGGCTAGATGAGGAGTAGGGGGGGTATGGAACAGGCAGCACCCTCAAACCTTCAGAAGTATGAGATGAACCCCAACAACTTGGAAAGGTGGATCTCTCTCACACGTACCAACACAGACTATCCCCCAATTTAACTGATCCCCAAAGGTTTTTGATTAAATAGCGGAATAGAAAATATGATCCAAAAAAAGTGTATGTATATCACACGTACACAACCACACTAGGCCCCAATTACTATTGTTTGTACCCCTAAAAGGCTAGGAGTAGGGGGAGTATGGAACAGGCAGCACCCTCAAACCTTCAGAAGTATGAGATGAACCCCAACAACTTGGAAAGGTGGATCTCTCTCACACGTACCAACACAGACTATCCCCCAATTTAACTGATCCCCAAAGGTTTTTGATTAAATAGCGGAATAGAAAATATGATCCAAAAAAAGTGTATGTATATCACACGTACACAACCACACTAGGCCCCAATTACTATTGTTTGTACCCCTAAAAGGCTAGATGAGGAGTAGGGGGAGTATGGAACAGGCAGCACCCTCAAACCTTCAGAAGTATGAGATGAACCCCAACAACTTGGAAAGGTGGATCTCTCTCACACGTACCAACACAGACTATCCCCCAATTTAACTGATCCCCAAAGGTTTTTGATTAAATAGCGGAATAGAAAATATGATCCAAAAAAAGTGTATGTATATCACACGTACACAACCACACTAGGCCCCAATTACTATTGTTTGTACCCCTAAAAGGCTAGATGAGGAGTAGGGGGGGTATGGAACAGGCAGCACCCTCAAACCTTCAGAAGTATGAGATGAACCCCAACAACTTGGAAAGGTGGATCTCTCTCACACGTACCAACACAGACTATCCCCCAATTTAACTGATCCCCAAAGGTTTTTGATTAAATAGCGGAATAGAAAATATGATCCAAAAAAAGTGTATGTATATCACACGTACACAACCACACTAGGCCCCAATTACTATTGTTTGTACCCCTAAAAGGCTAGATGAGGAGTAGGGGGGGTATGGAACAGGCAGCACCCTCAAACCTTCAGAAGTATGAGATGAACCCCAAAAACTTGGAAAGGTGGATCTCTCTCACACGTACCAACACAGACTATCCCCCAATTTAACTGATCCCCAAAGGTTTTTGATTAAATAGCGGAATAGAAAATATGATCCAAAAAAAGTGTATGTATATCACACGTACACAACCACACTAGGCCCCAATTACTATTGTTTGTACCCCTAAAAGGCTAGGAGTAGGGGGAGTATGGAACAGGCAGCACCCTCAAACCTTCAGAAGTATGAGATGAACCCCAACAACTTGGAAAGGTGGATCTCTCTCACACGTACCAACACAGACTATCCCCCAATTTAACTGATCCCCAAAGGTTTTTGATTAAATAGCGGAATAGAAAATATGATCCAAAAAAAGTGTATGTATATCACACGTACACAACCACACTGGGCCCCAATTACTATTGTTTGTACCCCTAAAAGGCTAGATGAGGAGTAGGGGGAGTATGGAACAGGCAGCACCCTCAAACCTTCAGAAGTATGAGATGAACCCCAACAACTTGGAAAGGTGGATCTCTCTCACACGTACCAACACAGACTATCCCCCAATTTAACTGATCCCCAAAGGTTTTTGATTAAATAGCGGAATAGAAAATATGATCCAAAAAAAGTGTATGTATATCACACGTACACAACCACACTAGGCCCCAATTACTATTGTTTGTACCCCTAAAAGGCTAGATGAGGAGTAGGGGGGGTATGGAACAGGCAGCACCCTCAAACCTTCAGAAGTATGAGATGAACCCCAACAACTTGGAAAGGTGGATCTCTCTCACACGTACCAACACAGACTATCCCCCAATTTAACTGATCCCCAAAGGTTTTTGATTAAATAGCGGAATAGAAAATATGATCCAAAAAAAGTGTATGTATATCACACGTACACAACCACACTAGGCCCCAATTACTATTGTTTGTACCCCTAAAAGGCTAGGAGTAGGGGGAGTATGGAACAGGCAGCACCCTCAAACCTTCAGAAGTATGAGATGAACCCCAACAACTTGGAAAGGTGGATCTCTCTCACACGTACCAACACAGACTATCCCCCAATTTAACTGATCCCCAAAGGTTTTTGATTAAATAGCGGAATAGAAAATATGATCCAAAAAAAGTGTATGTATATCACACGTACACAACCACACTAGGCCCCAATTACTATTGTTTGTACCCCTAAAAGGCTAGATGAGGAGTAGGGGGAGTATGGAACAGGCAGCACCCTCAAACCTTCAGAAGTATGAGATGAACCCCAACAACTTGGAAAGGTGGATCTCTCTCACACGTACCAACACAGACTATCCCCCAATTTAACTGATCCCCAAAGATTTTTGATTAAATAGCGGAATAGAAAATATGATCCAAAAAAAGTGTATGTATATCACACGTACACAACCACACTAGGCCCCAATTACTATTGTTTGTACCCCTAAAAGGCTAGATGAGGAGTAGGGGGAGTATGGAACAGGCAGCACCCTCAAATCTTCAGAAGTATGAGATTGTGTTCACTGTACCCCACAAAGATTGAGTTCACTGCACCCCACAATGATTGTGTTCACTGCACCCCACAAAGATTGTGTTCACTGCACCTCACAAAGATTGTGTTCACTGTACCCCCCAAAGATTGTGTTCACTGCACCCCACAAAGATTCTGTTCACTGTACCCCACAAAGATTGTGTTCACTGCACCCTAAAAGGATGTTGTTCACTGCACCCCACAAAGATTGTGTTCACTGCACCCTAAAAGGATGTTGTTCACTGCACCCCAAAAAGATTGTGTTCACTGTACCCCCCCAAAGATTGTGTTCACTGCACCCCACAAAGATTGTGTTCACTGCACCCCAAAAAGATTGTGTTCACTGTACCCCCCAAAGATTGTGTTCACTGCACCCCAAAAAGATTGTGTTCACTGTACCCCCCAAAGATTGTGTTCACTGCACCCCACAAAGATTCTGTTCACTGTACCCCACAAAGATTGTGTTCACTGCACCCCAAAAAGATTGTGTTCACTGTACCCCCCCAAAGATTGTGTTCACTGCACCCCACAATGATTCTGTTCACTGCACCCCACAAAGGATTTTGTTCACTGCACCCCAAAAAGATTGTGTTCACTGCACCCCAAAAAGGATTTTGATCACTGCACCCCAAAAAGGATGTTGTTCACTGCACCCCAAAAATGATTTTGTTCACTCCACCCCAAAAAGATTGTGTTCACTGCACCCCACAAAGATTGTGTTCACTGCACCCCAAAAAGATTGTGTTCACTGTACCCCCCAAAGATTGTGTTCACTGCACCCCACAAAGATTCTGTTCACTGTACCCCACAAAGATTGTGTTCACTGCACCCCAAAAAGATTGTGTTCACTGCACCCCAAAAAGGATGTTGTTCACTGCACCCCAAAAAGGATGTTGTTCACTCCACCCCAAAAAGATTGTGTTCACTGCACCCCACAAAGATTGTGTTCACTGCACCCCAAAAAGATTGTGTTCACTGCACCCCAAAAATGATTTTGTTCACTGCACCCCAAAAAGGATTTTGTTCACTGCACCCCAAAAAGGATGTTGTTCACTCCACCCCAAAAAGATTGTGTTCACTGCACCCCAAAAAGATTGTGTTCACTGCACCCCACAAAGGATTTTGTTCACTGCACCCCAAAAAGATTGTGTTCACTGCACCCCAAAAAGGATGTTGTTCACTGCACCCCAAAAAGGATTTTGTTCACTGCACCCCAAAAAGATTGTGTTCACTGCACCCCACAAAGGATTTTGTTCACTGCACCCCACAAAGATTGTGTTCACTGCACACCAAAAAGGATTGTGTTCACTGCACCCCAAAAAGATTTTGTTCACTGCACCCCAAAAAGATTGTGTTCACTGCAGCCCAAAAAGATTGTGTTCACTGCAGCCCAAAAAGATTGTGTTCACTGCAGCCCAAAAAGATTGTGTTCACTGCAGCCCAAAAAGATTGTGTTCACTGCAGCTCACACACAGAAAAATGGATGTGGATCACTGACACCTGCCTATCTCCAATCCCACACCACACAGCAATATCGATTGTAGTTTGTAGAACACAGTTTCCCTAAAATTCAGCAGACTCTGTCCCTAACAGGATTGAGAAGAGATCGTAGATCAGGATTGAGTGCAGATTCACCCCACCCCCCACACAGCAATATCGATTGTAGTTTGTAGAAGACACTGACCCTATAATTCAGCAGACTCTATCCCTAAAATGCCTACAACTCGCCCTGCCTAAACACTCCGACCTGTCCCTCAATTCTATCCGGACACAAATGTTTTTTTCCTGCCTATCTTTCCCTAATCAGCAGCCAGCACATTGATGTGTGCTCTGTCCCTTAGCTAAGCAGCAGAATGACGCTGCTGCGGCGGCTGCCTCGAACTTATAAAGACTTGGTCACATGCTTCAGACGGCCAATCACAGCTACTAAGACATTTGCAGGCATGGCTGGGATGGCTTAAGGCACACCAGTTAAACGATTGTTGATTGGCTGTTGAAAGCCCGCCATGAAAAGAGCGCCAAAGCATGCAAAACCCGGAAATAAAACGACCGAACACGGATTTTTACCCGAACATACAGTAAAGTGTCCGTGTCCGTGTTCGGGTAAAAAAAATCCAATTATTCGGTACGAACACGAATAATACAGTCCGTGTTCGCTCAACACTAGTAGTGAGTGTACAGCTTGTATAACAGTGTAAATTTGCTGCCCCCTCAAAATAACTCAACACATAGCCAATAATGTCTAAACCACTGGCAACCAAAGTGAGTACAACCCTAAGTGAAAATGTCCACATTGGGCCCAAAATTTCAATATTTTGTGTGGCCACCATTATTTTCCAGCACTGCCTTAACCCTCTCGGGCATGGAGTTCATCAGAGCTTCACAGGTTGCCACCGGAGTCCTCTTCCACTCCTCCATGACACCTTCACACCCACCATGTCTCTAACACCCACATGGTGGGTGTTAGAGACCTTGCACTCCTCCACCTTCCATTTGAGGATGCCCCACAGATGCTTAAAAAGGTCTAGGTCTGGAGACATGCTTGGTCCATCCCCTTTACCCTTAGCTCCTTTAGCAAGGCAGTGGTCATCTTGGAGGTGTGTTGGGGTCATTATCATGTTGGAATACTGCCTTGCAGCCCAGTCTCTGAAGGGAGGGGATCATGCTCTGCTTCAGTATGTCACAGTACATGTTGGCATTCATGATTCCCTCAATGAACTGTAGCTCCCCAGTGTCGGTAGCACTCGTGCAGCCCCAGACCATGATACTCTCACCACCATGCTTGACTGTATTAAAGACACACTTGTCTTTGTACTCCTCACCTGGTTGCTGCCACACGTGCTTGACACCATCTGAACCAAATAAGTTTATCTTGGTCTCATCAGACCACAGGACATGGTTCCAATAATCCATGTCCTTAGTCTGCTTGTCTTCAGCAAGCTGTTTGCGGGCTTTCTTGTGCATCATCTTTAGAAGAGGCTTCCTTCTGGGACGACAGCCATGCAGGTCAATTTGATGCAGTGTGTGGTGTATGGTCTGAGCACTGACAGCCTGACTCCCCCCCCCCCTTTCAACCTCTGCAGCAATGCTGGCAGCACTTATACGTCTATTTCCCAAAGACAACCTCTGGATATGACGCTGAGCGCGTGCACTCAACTTTTTTGGTCGACAATGGCGAAGGCCTGTTCTGAGTGGAACCTGTCCTGTTAAACCACTATATGATCTTGGCCACCGTGCTGCAGCTCAGTTTCATGGTCTTGGCATCCATCTTAAAGCCTAGGCCATCTTTATGTAGAGCAACAACTCTTTTTTTCAGATCCTCAGAGAGTTCTTTGCCGTGAGGTGCCATGTTGAACTTCCAGTGACCAGTATGAGAGAGTAAGAGCGATAACACCAAATTTAACACATCTGCTCCCCATTCACACCTGAGACCTTGTAACACTAACAAGTCACATGACACCGGGGAGAGAAAATGGCTAATTGGGCCCAATTTGGACATTTTCACTTAGGGTTGTACTCACTTTTGTTGCCAGCAGTTTAGATATTAATGGCTGTGTTGAGTTATTTTGAGGGGACAGCAAATGTACACTTTTATACAAGCTTTACACTCACTACTTTACATTGTAGCAAAGTGTAATTTCTTCAGTGTTGTCACATGAAAAGATATAATAAAATATTTACAAAAATGTGAGGGGTGTACTCACTTTTGTGAGATACTATATATATATATATATATATAAATATATATATATATATATATATATATATGATTACATATAGTCACACAGGTATATGCAACCATATGGGAGTCTCTTCACACAAAAATTATAAAAACAGCATGAAGTCCCACCTAAAACCACATACCAGACCCTTATCCTTTATGGCAAAAGACACATGTGGTTCCCCCAAATTCCATGCAAGAGCTTTTGGGTGTGGTATGAATTTTAAGGGAGGAAGCTTGCACCAAAAAAAAGAAAAAAGTGAGCTATACCAAGCCACATGTCTTCAACATGGGGAGTTACCTTACAAGGGGAACCTCCTTGGCAAAGCACCTTGTCCCCATATGAATGAAGAAAATGGCCCCTTCTTTATATTTGTTCAGTGATGTCCCTGACTGCTAAGGATACAGCAAGTGCTTACACCTGCTGCTTCCTTAGCAACCAGCAAGGAAACTGTCATGTACAGTATAGTAAAAGTATTTCTACCAATTCATTTTTGTCACTCTTAAATTTTATTTCTCATCCAATAGTTTTTAGTCCTGAGGTTTTTGTTTCAGAGATTATGTTTTTGAACATACTGGCTCCCATAGAGGACGATGGAAACCTAAAAACTAGTATACCAAAGTTATGGGTAGGAACATCTTATTTTTAGTATTAAGTGCTTATCTTAGACACCTTGAGGACAATCTTCTAGTCTCTCAGCTTATCAGAGTTCATTGAATTTGTTCTTCACCAGGATGCAAATTCATAAAATACAGTAGAAACAATTGATTTTGGGTATCCTAGGGATGTACTGATAGCGCCCTAAAAGATGTGCTCACTGGAATGAAAGGCCCTTCCCCTCCAATATAGTTACAAACTAAATCCCCAATGTTCAGACTCAACATTTTCTATCTGAAAAGTTTAATAAAAGTTTTGAAACCACATTTTTACTTATTGGGGAATGACTACAACCTATGTATTATAGTGAAAAGGCCACCATTGCACACTATAAACTTGAAATGTTATCAATGTAACAATTGTAAGTACTCTTACCTGTGATTTCTGGTTTATCCATTCCCCATTTGGGATACAAATACTCCATACAACAGTATTAAAAATGTGATACTGATTTGTGTGTCTTCCCAAAAAAAATACCCTTATTCCTTGGTGTACGTGGGGAAAAACCACAGGTGTATTTAATGGTGTTTTCAAAAGCCCAGAAGTCACATCAGGTTATCCCTTGATAACCATCAACAGCAAAAGCCCATGTATCAGGATAAACCTCAGGGGTATGGTAATTGATTGGGCCCCGCCGCTGTGCCATTTTGGTAACAGGAAATGCCTGTTATTGCAAAGGGAAGCATTTTATGTTTACTTTGCAGATGGTGTATTCCAGGGGTTTGAACACGATGTTATCATTGGTTCTGTTCTTACTTAAACCCTACCAGTCCCTTACATGCTAATCAGCAATTGCTTGTTTAAGTTTTCGATTCTTTTTGACATTTCCTACAACAAACATTGTCCTATGATGATGAGGGCCATACTTGATGAAAGTCAGTCTCCTTGGTTGGCATGTCTGATGGGCTGATTTACTGCTGCAACCACTTTCTGTCTTTGAAACACAAACAAGTTCTTAATGATTGGACGGTGATTTATAACCTCTTTGTGATACAACGTGACTGGTATGCCATCAGGATGGAGTATAATTCTTTACATAAGGACTATATTGCTTTATCCAAGTTCCAGGGCTAATAATGAGTGGTAATCTGGTCTTGCAATAGCTTGGATACAGATGTGGCGAGTTTGCTCAATTGGAAGGTATGTGTGTGGCTGGGTTCACATATGTGCAAATTGGATGCAGGTTTCCCCTCAACCAATTCGCATTACATGCGAGCATGACCGACTCTCAAGGGAGCCGGTTCACACAGGTCCGGGTCAGCCACAGAGCAGATTGCAAAAGGGTCCTGTGCGTGTTTGGGTCTGATTCAGGTGCGACTTCAGGCAAAAAATCAGGCTTGAATCGCACCTGAACCAGTAAACAGACACGCACTGGACCCCAGGCATAAATCTGAAGCTGCACATATGTGAACCCAGCCTCAGTGTGTGTTTGTATAATACTGTATATGTACATAAATACACCTATCAGCTATAAATTAATAATCACTGACAGATAAAGTAAATAACATTGATTATTTTGTTACAATGGCATCTGAAAGTCTGTGAGATATTTTAGGCAGCAAGTAAACATGTTGTCCCTGAAGTTGGTGTAGTGAAAGCAGAAAAGACGGAGAGAGCAGTTTCTTGCGCATGGGGCTGTGTAGCCGCAGACTGATCAGGGTGCTCATGCTGACCCATGCCCACAGCCAAAAGCACTTGCAATGGTCAGGTGAGTATTAGAAATGGACCACAGAGCAATGGAAGGAGATTGCCTTGTCTGATGAATCACATTTTCTTTTACATCATGTGGGTGACCAGGTGTGTGTGTGTTGTTTACCTGGAGACAAAATGGCATTAGGGTGAAGTATAGAAAGTAGGCAAGCCGGTGGAGGCAATGTGATGCTTTGGGCAATGTTCTGCTGGGAAACTTTGGGTCCTGCCATTCATGTGGATGTTACTTGACAAGTAGCACTGACCTAAACATTGTTGCTGACCAAGTACACCCCTTCATGGAAACTGTATTCCCTGATTGCAGTGACCTCTTTCAGCAGGATAATGAGCCCTTCCACACTGCAAAAATGGTTCAAAAGAGGTTTGAGGAACACATCAACAAGTTTAAGGTGTGCTGGAAAAACAAGTCCAATCCATGGAAGCCCTACCTCACAACTTACAGGATGTAAAAGATCTGTCACTGATGACCTGTTGCCAGATACTACTGTATACATTCCGAGGTCTAGCGGCGTCCATGCCGCTATGGGTCAGAGCTGCTTTTGCGGCTAAAAGGGCTGTAGGTGGTTATAAAGCTGTGGCTGATTGGTGTTAAAGTAGTTCTGTTTGGGCTGTTTGTTTGTCTGTCACCTTGAGAAAGGGGTCCTGTGGGGCCTCAAAATTTCCGTAAAACCCGGAGGAACCTATTTTTGCCCCTTTGATGGCTTTGTCTATCTTTCTATCAATAAACACCTGACAAAGGTTCTAACCCCTCCCCACTCTTTTAAGATAAAATAAAAAGTTTTGGCTTTAGACACACCTGAAAACAGTATCACTGTTTTTTTTTTTTTTTCCAAAAAAAAGCTTTATTGAAATGTGATAAATAGAAAAATTATACAATACAACAGTAATCCAAACCTATCAACATTCTCGGTGGATTCGAGATGTGGTACAAAGCTCATGCACTGTATTTAAATATATTACGTCTTTACATATTCAATTGATATGAAGTTCATTTACAGCTGTGGATACACCCAGGGCATCTGTCAGCCTGTTTTTTATTTGTACAGACTGCTGCCCGCTGCTGTACCCAAATCACACTCCTTTGTATACTGTATCATCTTCTGCGGCCATGTGAATGAGGCCTAAATCCCCATAAAGGAAGGAAAGAATACCATTTAGGGTTCATAAGGGACATACATAAACACCTTCTTTTGTTCTTTGGTAAAGCTCAAAAAACGCTTATGACAAAATGTATATTGTGAGCACCAGGTGTGCACACTACACTAACGCTTACTATGGTGCCAGTACTGCTTGACATTAATGAAAACAACTGCTGCGCATTTTGGGCTCTTAACTGCATCAGCAATGATAATGCAAGTCAATGAGAAGGCTGAATAAACTCCCAGAAAATGCTCAAAAATTGCCAACAAGGCATGTCATCTGCATTATCTCTGATATTCCCAGCCCATTTCTTTGGCTGACCCAGCTTTTGCTCTGCCGCCAGCTTAAAAATAGCTTAAAAGGAGCAAAGAAGCATTATTTAAAGTATAATATAAATTTAGATAGAGTATATACAGGGAGATATGCAGCCTCAGAAAACCAAATCCCGGTATATACAGATGGCAATATACACATTATAAGCAGTTAAATTATATTAACGTATTATTATAATAAGGTTACTTAATAATTTATTGTAAACCAACGTCAAATAATATTGTGTACACATACATTGCTTCACATACTTTACATTTTGGTTGAAAAACTGTTACAACAGAAACTGCTGCTTAGAAACAATGAAATACAATTTACTTTTAGATTGGTAAAACCTTATAGTAAATTGGGACAAACGCAGTGTGTAAAGGACACTGGTGGCCAGAAGATGGTGCTGTTGTTTCAGCTACAAAATCCTTTTTCTGCTTGCCTATGTTTGTCATGGTTTTCAAGGCCACAGCTTTTTAAAAAGGCATTTCACTTTTAGCATATAAGCAGAAAGCTGTCACCTATCTCCTGACAGGTCTCCCTACTAGATCCCTTAACCTGCTACTTACCACAGTGCTCAGGGCTGTGAGGTCTACTGTTCTTCAATGTTCCTCCAACTAGGAAACCCACTTAAAACAATTAGAATTTTAACCAACATTCCCCTCTCAAATACTGCTGTAAAGCCCAGCTCCGGGAAATCTGAAAATCCTCCCTTGCAGTGGTGCTGTGCAATGTAATTGCTCGTTTATTTCGATGACAGAGTCTGCAGGTGGGGCAGGTGCTCCCTTATGTTCTGATGATGGACTGTCCCTCAGCACATTGTGACAAGTACAAGGCTATAGACCCTGCAATCGCTCTGGATGATGTCAGGACCTTAGACCACTGAAGCCTACAGGAGAAGATGCTGCAGGGACAAGTTCATCAAGCAGAGAATTGGGTAAGTAAACATTCTTTTCTATACCCTCTTGAAACAAGCTTTTTCTTTACCTAATGCTGACACAAAAAAAATAAAAGCTTGCTGTTTAGCAATCCCAATAGCTCAAGCTACTATTTACATAAAGTACTGTAAAGTACTGTAATTAATCCCTTTCTGCCTCAATCTCTATCTGCCATTCAGAAGGCCTTGTCTCAGGTTTAGAGACAGTTTCTGAAAGGAAAAATCTTCTGCTGTATCCTTGCTTTTTAAAATACATAGTTACCCTGGGAATATTTTGTATTAAATATGTATTTGTAAAACACAAAGTGCATATATACAGTAAAAAAAAAAATAATAATAATAACACTGTTTAAACACTTACAAAAATGACCCCAAACCATAAAAGTTTAAAAAGTGAGTTAGATGTTTGACCATCACTCCAAAAAAAAAAAGGCCCATTTAGTAATTGGTTATCTGCACTTCTAGACAGAAAGTTGCTTTACAATGTGGGATAATCTTAAGAAATTTCAGAACCTCAGAGGACTTCTGATCTTCAAAGAAATGAAATGGGTTACAGATGCCTGACAAACTTCGTAAAAACTTGGGCCTATTGGGTCCCTTATTGATAATTAATATTCTCTCTCTGGCTCTGCACAGAATAATTTAACAGCAACAAAAACATGGCATAAGACAAATAGTTTTGACACTTTCAACTGTTTGAAAACATGTGTTTACTTGGAGTTCTCCTTTCATAGAGAAGTCATTGTGTAGGCAGGTTGAAACAAGTTGACTTTAGTGAGTTAGCGGCTGACCCAGGCCAGGGGAAAGGTTGGTTCAGTTCACACTCACAGTTCACGGCATCATGGCTGCTGCTCTGTGCAGTCTGCTGAAGGCACCAGGATTTTCAGAGGACATCCAAGCCATGGAGAATGCCAAGATGGACTATCACCTCATAGAGGTATACCTGGGCAGCCACTCAACTGTAGTTAGCTTGGCGACAAAGACGTTGTTGTATATTGAACTGTTATGATGCACTTGTTCAGTAAAGTAACATTACCTGTTCTGATCCTGGTCCAAAGTTATTTAATGGGGTGCATGTTGGTTCAGGCATTTCTAAAGAGCAAGGCTCTGCATAGCACAACAGGGTATGAAGTAACACTCCTACAAATGGTTAACTCGGCAAGACCAGTAAGAGGAGTATAGCTGCTAAGTGAAACCAAGTACAAGTTCGAGACACCAATCAACCAGTCATTAGGTGTGGTACCCTGTAAGGTGACAGATCCTCCAGTAATAAGGGGGTCAATGTCTGGCTCCCTCCCTAGTGGTCGGTTTCCAATAGCAACCAAAACTGAACCTGCTTTAAGGAGATCCATGGCAATCTCCTCCTGGTCCCAGGCATTAATAAGCGTTTTCCGCGCAAAAGGAATCCCCCCGCGTGCAGGGTGATTTGTCCCTGTGCACTGCCTGGCATAGCCCAAGAACCCCTGTTGGCCAACAACTTGAAGTAGTCGGCAAGGATACACAGCCTGCTATGATACTGCCCACCCTACAAGTGTGTAAACTGTCCCACTGCCAATATCGAGTAGCTACAGTAAAGGTTTAATGCTGGGCCTCTAGTGATATCAGTATCATGGTACTTCCCTTTGGTGGTAGACATTCTCACTAAAGGTGGTACACAAAGGTGTAAAGATTAGGAATTAGGCTTAGCGCTCATGTTCTAATGTTGCTATATACAGCCCATGTCAGACAAGTAATTTTGTAGTCAGCATTTACATTTTTATCATTTACAATGATCCATTTCAGTGGCCTTTTTGGTGGAGAAACTTCCACTAGTGATAACAGATTTAATATGCACATTTTCCCAATCAGACCCCATCATACACTTCCTCAATGTTTATATAATAAATTCTTAAAGAGGTTGTAAACCCATAGATTTTTTTTTTTTTTGCAACCTGAAAGAGAAACACATAATGAGCTAGTATGCATCGCATACTAGCTCATTATGAAATACTTACCTTAGAACGAGCCCCCGCCATGCCGCCCGCTTACCTGTATGACGGGCGACATGTCCAGTCGCCGGTCTTCCGGGGTCGCGGCATCCGGCCATCTGATTGGCTGGAGCCGCGGTGACGTCACTCCCGCGCACGCGTGCGGGAGCCGACGGTCACGGCACGGGGCTCTGAAGGAACGGCACGAGCGGCCGTTCCTTCAGAGCGCATGCGCCAGTGATGTCACTGGATGCATGTAAGGTATATATCTCCTAAACGGTACATGTTTAGGAGATATTTAGAGTACCTATAGGTAAGCCTTATCATAGGCTTACCTATAGGTAAAAGTTGCAGCGGAGGGTTTACTTCCTCTTTAAGTACTGGTGTAACTTTTTAGCCCTTTGATAACCAGAGTAAATTGATGTCTAGATCCAGGCCAAATTTACAATGTAGTATCAGCATGCACTCGTTAACTTTAAAATAACTCTGTGACTAATTTGCATGCCAAGAAACCATAGATATTTATATTTTTTAGGAACATAAAATAATTTTATTTGGATGACTACTATATAATAAATTTTTCCTGTAATGTTTACCAATGCAACTTGTAGAAAATTGGTGCACCCCTATATATTTAACCCAAATTATACCTCAAATGATACCTCAGTAGTGTGACCTTTATGTGTAGCGCTAGCGCCAGAGGGGCCACAGATTTTTTTTTTTCTGAAACAGTGAAGAGGCAGCCAGGCACACAGCAACAACAGTCTTTTCACTCCAGCTCATTGATCATTCTAGGGTTTGGTTTTTTTAAAGTTTGTTTGCCAGTAGAGAACTAGAGAAAGGATTTAGGATGATATGGGATACTCCAAAATGGAACCTATTGCTAGCAGAGAACACTCCTCGCACTCCTCGCTTAGCAGCTGTAGCACTAGTATAGGTACACTGGAACAGCTCACAGTTTACAGCTAGGGACCGTGAAGTAGAATGAGCACAGGTAAAGCCAGACTGGAACTGTCCACGGTTCACGGTTTGAGGACTATTAATTTTGGTGCAGCACAGAAAAGAGGATTTACTTACAGGATCCTGGAACAAGATTGGTCCATAGGTGCAGCCTCCTGTTAAGTAGTCCAGTTTCCAGTTCAAATGGCTCCAGGGGCAAGTAGCAGCTCTCAGCTGACAGATACACCCCCTCAGGGGGGGAAAGCACAATCCTCTCAAGGCTCCACACTGTTTAACAGCAGCCCAGCCACCACCTGGGCACACCTCCCTAGGAATTGGCTAGGCCCTGCTTAATATTCAGGTTGGCCTATTTATTACTTCCTCCCTAAGCTTTAGAAACCTCTTCTAAAGGCAGGGGGGGGAAGAAATTAAACTCTCAGCCTGCGAAGTTCCTAACATACCAGACCAAACAATCACTACTCCTCTGATCACACACATAGCCAAAAACTAAATTTACCTAAGTAGGATGGTGCTACGCCTACCCCTCCTAAAAACATAAGGATTTGTCCACATGGGCTGTAGCAGGAAAATTGCTCTTGAAAAAAGTGTGGAGTTTCCCACAATGATAAAAGATGGGAAAAGGGAAAATAACAGTGAAGTTTTATTATGTGGAATGACACATACAAAGTTCTTTAGTCACAGTGCAAAATTTAACCACTTAAGCCCCAGAGGATTTGGCTGTTAAAAGACCAGGGGGTATTTTGCGATTCGGCACTGCGTGACTTTAACGGACAATTGCGCGGTCGTGCGACACTGTACCTAAACGAATTTGACGTCCTTTTTTTCCCACAAACAGAGCTTTCTTTTGGTGGTATTTGATCACCTGTGCGATTTTTTTATCACGCGCTATAAACAAAAAAAGAGCGTCAATTTTGCAAAAATAACAATATTTTTCACATTTTTTTATATGAAATTCCCATAAAAAAAAAAGTAAAAATCAAAATTTTTTAACATTTTCGGCCAATTTGTTTTATGCTATATATGTTTGGTAAAAAAAAAAATCGCAAAAAGCATATTTTGATTGGTTTGCGCAAAAGTTATCGCGTTTACTAACAAAGGGAAAGATTTTTGTCATTTTTGTTGTTTTTTTTTTTAACGTGTAATGGCGGCGATCTGCGATTTTTTTTGCGGTACTGCGACATTGCGGCGGACAGATCGGACCCTTGACTGACATTTTTGACACTTTTGGGGTTACCAGTGACATTTCTACAGTAATCAGTGCTATATATATGCACTGTTACTGTAAAATTACACTGGCAGGGAAGGGGTTAACTTTATTTGAGAGGGAGGGGCTGTGTGTGTCCCTAGGGGCGTGATTCTAACTGTGATTGGCTGTGGCTTGAGGTGTAGTTACACTGATCAACGGTTCTACATAGTAGAACTGTATGATCAGTGTCTCTACACAGGCAGAACTGACAGGCAGCTTGTTTACACAAGCTGCCTGCCTTTCTCCCTCTCCCCCCCCGATCGCAGAGTGACCCGATGTCCGCCGGTCACACACGCGGGGGGGGTGCGTGACCACGCGGGAGCGGGAGCGCGCCGCCAGCGGCGCGCGCTCGCTCCCCAGACCCTCCCAGGCTAGTGACGTACCGATACGTCACTCTGCCTGTGAGGGGCAGACCGCTGCAGTATATGTACTTGCGGCGGTCGGCAAGCGGTTAAGCATAAACATACAACATTGCAGGAGACTGGCATCAGGTCCTAATTAGGTGACACAACTCTTACAGCAAAATTTACATATGAACACTTATACACATTTAAACAGTCTATCTAGATTGTAAGCTCTAATGAGCAGGGCCCTCTGATTCCTACTGTATTAAATTGTATTGTATTTGTACTGTTTTCCCTTATGTTGTAAATCGCTGTGTAAACTGCTGGCACTATATAAATTCTGTATAATGATAATAATAATAATAATAATAATCTATAATAATAATCTAGATAGAGCCCTACCACTAGCTCACAGTAAATGGTAGTACTTTCAAAATATTATCAACGCCTTATACTTCAGCCAAAGTGTAGATCTCTTGTCACCTACAAAGAACAAAGTCAGCATATCAACACAACCATTACAGCATGAACCTGAAGCATTATCTCCGTACAGATAATCCTCCAATACATCAAAAGCATAGCATCCTATAATCCTAAACGTAGTGTTATAATAAAGTCTATAATCTCTCACAGGGTGCACCTGCCTACGCACCAGGAAACCTAGGCACGATGCCTAAGAATGTTTAGGACTTTATTAAAGTAGATTTGTTTGAGGTGTGTTTTGTACTTATAGGAAGGGGTGAACGGAGAGATACCTCTCTACCTCAATTTACCATTGAACTCTATCTCATCTTAGTGACTCTGTCTATACTGCAGTAAACAACTAAAGGGAGGCCAAAAAGGAAGAATAGGGGTTCTAATCAACTGATAGAAATCACCCTACTCTATGCTGCTATAGTCAATATATTACTTTCATTCTTCCTGGACTTAAAGAGCGTCCTGACTGCAATATAATACTGACTCATGGCCACTGATACTTAGGAGATATGAAAATAACCTAAAAATAAACCCTTCCCCACTAACCAAAATACCATATCTAAACGTGATATTGAACCTAAACTCACTAAGAAAAATACCCTACATGTTTCACTCTAAAAAAAAGAGCTTAGTCGGGGGTGTATAAAATAAAATAAGTGCTCAAAATGAAAAGTCTGTAATGACCACATGGCAAATGGCAACTCTGCTTGTCTACAGCTTCTATTTATAGTTACTTCTCAACAGCGCCATCTAGTCATTTTCAAAAAGAATGTTTTTGCCTTCATATCTGTCACCATTTCAGTCTTACTCATTCTATATTTGTACCACTTGTATTACCTTCTAAATGTGTGTTATTGTAGAAATAATTCCTTTGAGTCACCATTAAAGGTTTACACACATCTATTACCAAATCACTATATAGATAATTTGCAGATGCTAGAAATATTATCCCACAAAAGGTAGATAGGTAAAACCTTAATTTATTCCCTGTGGGGCACATGATCCTACCAGAAAGATCTATTTATCTTCTGTTTTTAGTAGTTTCTTATCTAGATCTCCTTTCCTCTGACCCAATTTAATTTGTTGGACCACCCAAAAAGGACAAATAATACCACATCATTTATGTGTTCCACAACGCTGTGTCTCAGTTGGTGGATCGTCTTACCAACATTGAGAAGGGGACAGGGGCATTTGGCTACATATATTACACCCTCCATGCTACAATTATAGAATATGTAATATCGATTTTTTTCTCAGTTTTTTGGATTAATGAATCTACAGGCTTTACAGTGACCACATTTATAACTTCCTTTAGGTTTTTCTGGTAACCAAGTCAAGGAAGCTTGTGGTCTAATGCCCCATACACACGTGCAGATTATCTGAAGACTTTTGTCTGCAGACTTACCTTTTCTATGTAGTGCAAGGGCCTGCCGGATTGCATACAAATTGAAAGTGTTTAGGTTTGACCTCATATTATATGGTTTTGGTAAGTCTGCAGACAAAAGTCTTCAGATAATCTGCACGTGTGTACGGGGCATTAGACTTTTTTCCCTTATGAACAAGCAAATCCTTGAGGCTGCTCGCTTTCCTGTAGATGATCTGAGGATTTACTGGTAAAGCTTGTGATAAATCCGTATCATGTAGCACATGCCAATATCTTTTGATAATGTTGTAAATCTGACTAGATTGTCTACAATTAGGTGCCAATTATTCTCATGCTCCCTGCCTCATCTGTGGTCTTTTGTTTTGATTTTAACAACTGTATTCTTGGGATGTCTCTCAACTTTCTTATAGGATCTTTCTAAATCATCTTATATCCTCTCTTGTTGAAACTATTATCAAGCCGCATGCTCTCTGTTCTAAATGCTTCCTCTGAAGAGCAATTCCTTCTTGCCCCCATAAACTGGCCTGTAGGTATGCCCCTCTTCAGTGGGGCTGAATGATGACTTGTCCAATGAAGTAAGCTGTTAGTTGAAATGGGTTTACAGTATATCTGAGTATAAGGGTCCTTTCACACGACCGCTCCGCTGCTTAAGTCCGCTGCGGAATTTTTTTTTTTTTCATGGAGCGGATGACATTTGTGTCATCCGCTCCGTGTGTCCGCATATCATCCTATCCGTTTGCGGATGATATGCGGACATAATGTAAGTATATGGCACTGCGGATGTCAGCGGATGACACCGCTGACATCCGATTTTCCTTCCTTTCCGTTTTTTACACGGAAGAAAAAATGGGGTTCTGTTCCATTCGAAAAAACGGAACAGAACTGAAAGGAGGAAAATCGGATGTCAGCGGATGGTATTCCGCTGACATCCGCAGTGCCATTCACTTACATTATGTCCGCAAATCATCCGCAAACAGATGGGATGATTTGCGGACACACGGAGCGGCCGTGTGAAAGGACCCTTAAAGTGATTGTAAAGTCTTGTTTTTTATTTTTTATTTTTTAAATAACAAACATGTTATACTTACTTCCTCTGTGCAGTTGATTTTGCACAGAGTGGCCTGGATCCTCCTCTTCTCGGGTCCCTGGCTGGAGCTCCTGGCCCCTACCTCTTGTCGAGTGCCCCCACAGCAAGCAGCTTGCTATGAGGGCATCTGAGCCAAACTGCAGCTCCGTGTGTCCATTCAGATGTGGAGCTGCAGTTAGGCCCTGCCCCTTCTCTCTCCTGGTTGACTAACTGACTTTGATTGATTTTAGAAGCCATTGGCTCCCGTGGCTGTGTCTCAGCCAATCAGGAAGGAGAGTCTCAGATGGCCGAGGGACTCGTGGACATCGCTGGATAAAGACGGGCTCAGGTATTAGTGGGGGCTGAGGGAAGGCTGCTACACACATAAGGTTTTTTATCTTAATGCATAGAATGAATTAAGATAAAAAAAAAACTTCTACCTTTACAATCCCTTTATTCATACCGGTAATCCCTTTCCTTATTTCCAAATCCATGAAATTAAGGTGATCCGCATGGATTTCACTAGTGAAGAATATCCAAATATTGTTGTTATTTAAACGCATGACAAATTCCATGAAGGTGGTTTTAGGGCCTTTCCATAAGATGGATATATCATCTAAAAATCTTGCCCACATCAGAATGTGTGATATGAATACCCCCATGTCTTCTTGGAACACTAATGTTTGCTCCCACTAGCCTAAAAATAAATTGGCGTAGGTGGGAGCACATCCAGTTCCCATAGCTGTGCCCCTCTTTTGTTTGTATATTTTACCATTAAAAAGGAAAAAATGATGTTCCAACACAAACTGAAGTAACTTCAGTATAAATTGCGCATGTTGTTGGAATGCAATACCGCTAGTGTTTAAAAAGTATTTCCACGCCTCAAGACCCTGATTGCAATTAATGTTACTATACAGTGCCTCAACATCTAGACTTGCCAGTAGTATATCTTCAGTCAATGTCACCCCTTCTAATTTGTTGAAAAAATCTTGAGTGTTCTCGATACAGTGGGGATTGAAAGTTTGGGCACCCCAAGTAAAGATTTGTATTAATGTGCATAAAGAAGCCAAGGAAAGATGGAAAAATCTACAAAAGGCATCAATTTACAGATTAGACATTCTTATAATATGTCAACAAAAGTTAGATTTTATTTCCATCATTTACACTTTCAAAATAACAGAAAACAAAAAAATGGGAAAAGTTTGGGCACCCTGCAGAGTTAATAACTTGTTCTGCCCTCTTTGGCAAGTATCACAGCTTGTAAACGCTTTTTGTAGCCAGCCATGAGTCTTTCAATTCTTGTTTGAGGTATCTTTGCCCATTCTTCCTTACAAAAGTCTTCCAGTTCTTTGAGATTTCTGGGCTGTCTGTCACGCACTGCTCTTTTAAGGTCTATCCATAGATTTTCAATTATGTTGAGATCAGGAGATTGTGAAGGCCATGGCAAAACCTTCAGTTTACGCCTCTTGATGTAATCCCCTGTGGATTTTGAGGTATGTTTAGGATCATTATCCATTTGTAGAAGCCATGCTCTCTTTAACATTACCTTTTTCACAGATGGCATCAAGTTACCATCCAAAATTAGCTGAAATTTTATTAAATCCATTTTTCCTTCTACTCGTGAGATGTTCCCTGTGCCACTGGCTGCAATACAACCCCAAAGCATGATTGATCCACCCCATGCTTAACAGTTGGACAGAGGTTCTTTTCATTAAATTCTGTGCCCCTTCTTCTCCAAACGTACCTTTGCTCATTCCGGCCAAAAAGTTCAATTTTAACCTCATCGGCCCACAAAACTTGTTTCCAAAATGCATCAGGCTTGTCTATATGTTCATTTGCAAAGTTCAAACGCTGATTTTTGTGGTGAAGACGTAGTAGAGGTTTTCTTCTGATGACTCTTCCATGAAGACCATATTTGTACAAGTATCTCTTTATAGTGGAATAGTGTACCACAACTCCAGTGTCTGTCAGATCTTTCTGGAGGGATTGTGCAGTCAAATGTGGGTTTTGAATTGTTTTTCTCAATCCTGCGAGCTGTTCTGTCTGATATTTTTCTTGGTCTTTCAAATCTTGCTTTAACTTCCACTGTTCCTGATGACTGCCATTTCTTAATTACATTCTGAACAGAGGATATTGACATCTGAAAATGCTTTGCTATCTTCTTATAGCCTTCTCCAGCTTTGTGAGTGTCAACTATTTTCAGTTTCAGTTTTCTAGACAACGGCTTAGAAGATCCCGTGGTGCTGATTGTTGGGGCAAAGTCAGATGAGTCTGGGCATTTAAAACCTTTGAGATTGACATCACCTGGTCTTCCCAGACGATGATTGAGAACAATCCATGACACTGGCAGGTCTCAGCCTTGCAAAGGAGGCCGTGCATGCTATAAATTCTGCAGGGTGCCCAAACTTTTGCAGACGCCATTTTTATTTGTTTTCTGTCATTTTGAAAGTGTCAGTGATGGAAATAAAATCTAACTTTTGTTAACATATTATAAGAATGTCTAATCTGTAATTTGATGCCTTTTGGAGATTTTTCCATCTTTCCTTGGCTTCTTTATGCACATTAATACGATTTTTTACCTGGGGCGCCCAAACTTTCGATCCCCACTGTATATGATGATAAGCCATATACTAATGGGTGCATGACAAAATCAATATTAGGGGAAAAAAAAAAAAATTGGCCTTCAAGAAATATAAATCAGAGGGCACAGTATCGGCTTTCGAGCAATACAAGGAGGCAAATAAGAAAAGTAAACAAGAAATCAAGATGGCTAAAATCAACTTTGAGAGACAAATAGCGGAGGATAGTAAAAAAAACCCAAAGAAATTCTTTAAATATATCAACAGCAAAAAAAACGAAGGCAGAGCATATTGCACACATAATTAACGATGATGGGAGGATGGTTACGGAGGACACTGAAAAAGCAACCGTGCTGAACGCTTTTTTCTCGTCAGTCTTTACACAAGAAATGGAGGGGTACACTGACCATGACTGTATGGTTAGTAGTAACACACAGCACTTGCCACTATGGCTAACAGAGGGGGGAATCAGGGAAAGGCTGGATAAACTTAACACAAACAAATCACCAGGCCCGGATGGCGTACATCCGAGAGTACTCAAGGAACTCAGTAAAGTTATATCTAGACCACTGTTCCTGATCTTTGCTGACAGTATTAGGACAGGAGATGTACCAGGGGATTGGAGGAAGGCTAGCGTGATTCCGATATTCAAAAAGGGCCAGAGGCATATCCCGGGAAATTATAGGCCTGTCAGTTTGACATCAGTAGTATGTAAACTACTGGAGGGGATGATAAGGGACTATATCGTAGAGTTTGCTAATGACAACAACATCATCAGCGGTAATCAGCACGGGTTTACAAATGGGCGTACTTGTCAAACCAATCTCTTAGCATTCTACGAGGAAGTGAGCTGTGAGCTAGATAGGGGCAGACCAGTGGATGTGGTGTACCTGGATTTCGCTAAGGCATTTGATACAGTTCCCCACAAGCGCTTAATTTATAAAATAAGGTCTGCAGGTATCGACAGCAGGGTTTGCTCTTGGATACGGAACTGGCTAAAAGGCCGAGTCCAAAGGGTGGTAATAAACAGCGCATACTCAGACTGTTCTGAGGTAGTAAGCGGGGTGCCCCAGGGCTCAGTCCTGGGACCAACCTTGTTCAATTTATTCATAAACAACATTGAGGATGGGATCAGTAGTTCGTTATCAGTTTTCGCAGATGACACAAAATTGGCCAGGGCAATAACTGCACAGCATGAAGCAGATATCCTACAGAATGACCTGGACAAAATAACGGAGTGGGCAACGACATGGCAAATGAGGTTTAACGTGGAGAAGTGTAAGGTTTTGCACTTGGGGACTAAAAACATAAAAACACAATACACGTTAGGAGGGGAACCCTTGGGGGAATCAAAAATGGAGAAGGATCTGGGAGTCTTGGTTGATGATAGATTAGGCAACAGCATGCAATGTCAAGCGGCTGCTGCCAAAGCCAGCAGATTATTAGCATGCTTAAAAAAAGGGATGTATTCCAGAGATAAGACTATAATCCTTCCACTTTATAAAACTCTGGTCCGACCGCATCTGGAGTATTCCGTCCAGTTCTGGTCTCCAGTCCTCAGGAGGGATGTGTTGGAGCTGGAGAGAGTCCAGAGAAGGGCAACTAAACTGATTAGGGGATTGGAGGACCTTGACTATGAAGAGCGTCTGCAATCGCTCGATTTATTCTCCCTGGAGAAGAGACGTCTGAGGGGGGACATGATAGCAATTTATAAATATCTTAATGGGGATCCCAGCTTAGAAAAAAAGCTGTTAATTCGAAGGGATTGCATGAGGACTCGAGGACATACAATGCGATTAGAGGAGAAGCGGTTTAACCTCAGGCAACGAGGGGGGTTCTTTACTGTTAGGGCTACAAGATTGTGGAATTCTCTACCACAAGAGGTGGTTTCTGCGGGAAGTATGGTGGCTTTCAAAAGACTCTTAGGCTTCTTTCACACGGTCCGCCTCCGCAGGCGGATCCGTGTTGCTCAGCGGGGATCGATCCGCGATCCCCGCTGAGCCGGGCGGATGACAGCTCCGTCTCCGCTTGCAGAGCGGAGAGGGAGGTGTCTCAGCACCCGCTGCCCTTTATGGGGGATCGGAGGAGAGCGGACCGCTTGTCCGCTCTCATCAGATCCGCTCCGCTCAGATTACTGAACGGATGGAAAAATAGGGTTTCCATCCATCCAGATTTCAGCACAGGATCGGATGCGGATGGCAGCGGGTGTCAGCGGAGGTGACCTCCGCTGACACCCGCTGCCCCATAGAGCTGCATGGAGGATCCGATCAGATCCGCCTAAAAAACTGACAGGCGGATCTGATCGGACCGCCCGTGTGAAAGAGCCCTTAGACTTACATCTCAAGGATCAGAACATTAAGGGCTATGTGAGATGATTACAGCCACACACACCTACACAGTTTGAACTGGATGGACTATTGTCTTTATTCAACCTCACCTACTATGTAAACTATGTAAAAATATATCTGCTGTTATTTCCAGAGACAATTGAGCAACCTGGGGGTGAGGGCTGATTTTTATGCACCTTTGGTAATCCATCATGTATTCAATTTTCTCTTTTGATAGGACACCCATTTCTTTTCCTTCCATAAGGATGTGTTTCAATTCATGTAAATACTTTTAAGGTGGAATCTCTTTCTAGGGTCTCATCATTTTCCTCATTACTGAGAATATAACACATCCTTAACCACTTAATGCAAACTGACGTAGGCCTACGTCGGCTGACTTTAAGTGGTTGTACCGGGATGATGCCTCTAGCTAGAGGCATTATCCCAGTACTGTTGTTTAAAACCAGTGGTCGGCTTTCTGGCAGTAACGACCTATGCGGCTCGGGAGCCGCTCGATCGTTACCCCGGCAAGCGGAAGGGGACGTCCCGCCGCCTTCTGCGTCTCTGCCCAGGTCTCCTGTCCCACCGGGAGACCCGAACAACCAGCCGGCACGTCCGCCGGCTGGACGGAGTCCCGATCGAAGCCGGATGCAGCTTTGATCGGGTCCACGATGACATAACCCGGATGCGGCGTCCATGAGGTCACATCCGGGTTACTCGGCTGCTAAAGGCGGCAGATTCAAAAAGTGACTGTATTCAAAAATGCCGTTTTGAATACATGGAAGTGTAGTGGTGGGGTCTAGGGTCTTTTAGACCCCCGATCCCTCCATAAAGAGTACCTGTCACTGCATATTGCTGTCACAAAGGATGTTTACATTGCTTGTGACAGCAATAAAAGTGATCAGATTTTATTTTTTTTTTTTTTAAATCTGTGTTAAAATTAAAAAAAAATGAAATAAATTTAAAAAAAAATAATACAATTTTAGCCCCCCCGCGTTGCCGTGAGCTCGCGCACGAAAGAAAGCGTATATGGAAGTTGCGCCGCAAATGAAATCACTGTTCAAACCACACATGTGAGGTATCGCCGCGATCGCCAGAGGGTGAGCAATAGTTTTTAAAAGAGCTACACTCTAACTCTAAACTGGTAACCGTTAAAAAAATTGAAAGCGATGCCTATGGAGATTTTTAATTGACCATAGTTTGTCGCCATTCCACGGGTGTGCGCAATTTTAAACCATAACATGTTGAGTATTTATTAACTCAGCGTGACATCATCATCTTTCACAATATACAAAAAATATGGGCTAACTTTACTGTTTATGTTTTTAAAAAAAATTCCAAAATAATGGCGTTTGAAATACCGCTGCACAAGTACCGCGTGACAAAAAATATTGCAA